>NC_039359.1:174203251-174394493 GCF_003573695.1 Papaver somniferum | reverse complement strand
CGCTAAGATATGGCGTCGTGGATAGAGTTAGGGCTTGGCGGCATGCCCAATGCTAAGATTTGGCGTCGTGGCCAAAGTTATGGCTTGGCGGCGTGGCCAAGGCTAAGATTTGGCGTCGTGGCCAAAGTTAGGGTTTGGCGGCATGGCCAAGGCTAGGGTTTGGTGTCGTGGCCAAAATGAGGGCTTGGCGGCATGGCCAAGGCTAGGGTTTGGTGTCGTGGCCAAAGTTAGGGCTTGGCGGCATGGAAAAGGCTAAAGTTTGGCGTCGTGGCCAAAGTTAGGGCTTGGCGGCTTGACTAAGGCTAAAGTTTGGCGTCGTGGCCAAAGTTAGGTCTTGGTGGCATGGCCAAGCCTAAAATGTCTCGTGGCATGTTATTCCAGCAGAGTGGCGTGTTGGCATGCCGACTAACATATTTTTTGTGGCAGGGTGAGTTTGGCCTTTAATGTATGGTGGCAAGTTTAGAGCGACTTTATTGGTCAAGAAAAGGGACCAGACAAACATAAGGCGCAGCCACACCTCTAGTGCTTGTGGCGTATTTAATGTGACCTGATTGGTCGGTAGGAAGGAGAGGGGCCATCCAAGCATGGGCGTGGCTATACTTGGTGTGAGTGTGGAGGCTTTAGAGCAACCTGATTGGTTGATGGAAAATGGGGCCGTCTAGTATGGGCCCAACCACGACTTATAGGAGCGTGGCGGATTTAAGGCGACCTGATTGGTCGACAAAGGAGTAGGGCCGGTTTAGGTAAAATGGGGGCGTGGCCAAGTGGCGCCGGCTGGCCTGTGGCATGGCCACGCTTTTGCTCCTTCTCCGCGGCTCTGTTACTTTTTGTTTTCTGATTTTTGGCAGGACTCTGTAACTATTAATCCGCGGCGGATCAATTGCTTAGTTACTTAAGCGTAATTTCGACCAATGGGGTTTAATATACTGCACAGGGCACAAAACCCCAATTTCTGCAAATTAGTGAGGTTCATGAGTTTTTTGTGAGTTATCACAATTATTGATTGGATTTTGTGTGATGTCACAAAATTCCTTTTTTACAGAGTGCAGTGTGCTTTCTGTCTGAGCATTTCGTGCAATAGCCTTAACTTTGGTACTTGGAGATCCGTGATACTCTGCTGCGAGTGAAATAAATCAGTCATACCGATATTAAGGGTTCTGCCGGGGAACATAGCATGGTAAAAGTACTCAGTGAGTCTTATATAGGCGAAATGCCGAAATTTACAGAGTGTTTGGGATGGTTGCTACATCCGCCAGTCTGGGTAAATTTCATGTAGATATATTGAAAGGCTCAATAAGTATGCCAGTGGGGAGGTTGGCACTCATGGCTCCGTTTCCTTGCAGAGTGACGTCACATCAGATGTAAGATTTTATAATTTTAACCCTAAGCTAAAAATCACCATCAACACTAACATTACTAAGACCAATTGGTCTAAACTGATTTGGATTCCTAGCACCTTCAACCTTAGGAAGTAAAACCAAAAAATTTGAGTTAAGTCCCTTTGGTATGAATCTTCTTTTCCAACAAAATTGAATGGCTTGAGTCAAATCATTTCCTATAATATTCCAGCAAGCCTTGTAAAACCAACCTGCAACACCATCAGGCCCTGGGGAACTATTTGTATCCATACTAAAGATGGTTGTTTTAATCTCTTCTTCAAGTGGGACTTTATTAATAATTTCTTGATCCTTATTTGTAACTGAACAAGGGATAACATCCAAAAATGATTCACTCACTTCAACTTCTTGATGCTTGAACTTATTTTCAAAATGTTGAACCAAATTGTCAGCAATTTTCTCTTGATCAGTAATAATATTCCCATTACTATCTTCTAATTCAGAGATTAAATTTCTTCCTTGCCTTATTTTGAGATTTGCATGCATAAAACCAGTATTGGCTGCACCTTCTTTTATCCACTTTACCCTAGCTTTATGCTTAAGAAAAGTGCTGAGTTGTACTTCCTTAGAGTTAAGATTGTTCTGAGCATTTACCAAATTGTTAAGGGCTACCTTATCAAAAGGATTTTCATCAGATTGCATCATTGCTTCTTACACCTTGCTTTCAGCTTCTTTAATTTGAGTGTGCACATTCCCTAATACTCTCCAGTTCCAATCCTTGAGATTTTTTTTTTCAGTTTTTTCACTTATGTTGAAATACAAAGGCAGGATCACCCTGAACCACTTCAGACCAACAATCTTCTACTACTTCCAAGAAATTTGGATGTGATAACCACATTTGTTGAAACTTCATTGGTGCATTCTTTGGTTTAGGAATTTGAACACAACCACCCAAAAGTGGAGAGTGATCAGAAGAAATTCTTAGTCCTACCTTATAACTCCAAGAAGGATATTTTTGCAACCATAATTGATTGAAAACAACTTTGTCTAAATTACAGAGAATTCTTTTATTACCTTGCTGACAATTGGACCAGGAAAAAGATAAACCTGTCTTTGGAGCTTGTATGAGTTCACACTTGACTAAACAAGAAGTAAAATCCAGCATTGATCTTCTATTGGGACTCTTTCCACCTTCTTTTTCTTCAATTGAGGTAATAGCATTAAAATCACCAATAACTAGCCATGGCATTTGCATCATACTTATTTGTTCCATTTCTGACCATAAATACTTTCTTTCAGACACACCAACATGTGCATGAACACCAGAGACAAGAACTCCACCAATTTCAACTGTGATCATTTGACTTGATAGTGAAATTATTATAGGAGCAGATAAATTTTGATTCCAAAATAACCAGATGTTACCTGTTTTTATTTTACATTGAGTTATGAATGACCATACTTTGCATACCAGGTAAATTAAGCTTATTGCAAAAGGAAGGACTACAACTTACTTTAGGTTCAGCAATCCACACAACTGAAGGATTGAATTGCTTAATGAGAGACCTTAACTTATCCTGGGACCTAGCTCTCCTTAGGCCCCTTAGGTTCCAAAATAAAACTTTCATTGTTTTGATTGGAGGCTTCTGGTGCCTCCTTTCCATGGATTTTTTATGAAGTTATACTTGCTTGGATTCTGAATATTCACTGAAGCTTGAGAATTACCTGATGGTTGAGAATGATTACTTTTTAGACCTGAAATCACATTTTCCTGCACTGAAGAGCTTGTAGAAATATTTGAGGAAGGCTTAACTTTGGACCATGAAGTAATTGGAACTCTCTCTTCTGAGACTGATCCATTTATGTATTTGATAAAACTATTATCCTCCAAGTTTTTATTAACAACTTACTGATGGAGAATTACAACACCAATCATCAGAATCACCTGAATTAATGCTTACTGACGCTGAAATCGAAGAAGAGCGAAGAATTTTTTTTAACTGAGTTGGTCGCCGATCCTTAGAGCTTAACTCGGACGATCCATTTTGAACCTTAACTCAAAGAACCCATCATGAAAATGTTGTTTGTTGATGTTTCAGACAAATATTATGTGAACTTTGTGAACCAACGTGAATGGGGTATCATTCATGAAAGTTCCTTCAGGGAAACACCGGACCTTGTCAAACGTTTATTTGCTAATATTCATGAGATGAATTTTAAAGGTTGCACTTTTTGTATTATGATCGGTACAACATCATTTGAAGTCAACAAACAAGTAATTTCGGAACTAATTCTCTATCCTTACATGAATACCTTCTTACCATGTTCGGATGAAAGGTTTAGAGTTAAGAATGATACTATTTCATCGAAAATTAGAGGAGTATGGTCAAGTAATTCATTGCTCCTTCACAATCTTGAATTTCATATAAAAGTATTTGGAAAACTTGCTACTGCAAACTTGTGTCATAGTAGTATGCATAAAACCAAGTGGACTAGAGATGTTGGTGAATTTGTATATCATCTTGTCAATGGAGTCAAAAACTTTGACTTATGTGGACTAATGATTAGACAAATAATTACTATCCGAAAAAGTAGAAGAAGAACTTCTGGGTTTGCCTGTTTGATCACAAGAATATGCAGCTCCTTTGGAATTGTTTGGACAAACGCCAAGGCGAAAGTCCCAAAGAAACTAGGAGAAGGAACACTCAATCAAATTAGGGGACAAGTCTTCCATGCTCCTCCTCCTATCAAAATGGAAGGATATCGTCAATCTCTCAGGAGAAAACTACAGAGGAAGAAAAACTGCATTATCGACCTGATTGATCGTGCAACAGAAATACATCCAGATCTTACCTATGCTCTGAATGTTATCTCTAACAATTACAAAGAAACCTCCTCTGAAGAAGAAGCAGGAGATACTGACTTGGACATCTCTGACTGAATTCCAAAACTGAATATGTAATATTATGTACATTAGTGAATAACGTATATAAGACTTGTTTTTTTTCCTCGCATGTTTAAGTATTGTAAAACTTATGTATGTTTATGGGATGTTTGATTTCGGTTTTACTACCTTAATATTCGATCTCATATATTGTGAACCCTTGTGGTTTGGGTAACTTTTTTGTATAGCAGGATTAAGTTCTAGCCCATGTTGGTAGGCTTTATCAAAGAATCATGAGGGGTTCTGGTAGAAACAATATGTGAAAAAGTCACAATATATTGAATCGGACTCAACCTACAATCCCTCTCAATTCTACTATGATGAAGGGTAGACGTCGATTATGGATACCTTCGGTTGGCGCCTGGTAATGGCGCAATGGCACCTTTGGTGCATGCCAGCGGCATTGCAGCATGGATGGCATGGCTCGTGCATGTTAGTGGCACGGTGGTGCAAGTGGCTCCTGCGTAGACATGGCTACTAGATTTAGGCGACGGGTCGCCTAAAAGTTGCCACAAGTCTGTCGGTTCGGTGGCAAACTTGGATGGATGAGATTTCATCTCATGATGAAGGGTAACCGTCGATTACGGATACCTTCTGTTGGCGCCTGATAATGGCGCAATGCCACCTTTGGTGCATGCCAGCGGCATTGCAGCATGGCTGGCATGGCTCGTGCATGTCAGTGGCATGGTGGTGCAAATGGTGTCTGGCATAGCCATGGCCACTAGATTTAGGCGGCGGGTCGCTTAAAAGTTGCCACAAGTATGTCGGTTCGGTGGATAACTTGGATGGCTGAGATTGTAATTCAAGAGAGAGAGTTGTCGTTGATTATGTCCACATTCTATTGGCACCTTTTCGTGGAATAATGGCATAACTTTGGCGTAGTGGCATGCGCCTACGGCATGGTGGCATACCCGCGTCTATGGTGTTGTAGCATGGCGACGCCTGTGGCGTTGCGGCATGGCCAAGGCTAGGATTTGGTGACGTGGCCAAATTTAGGGCTTGGCGGCATGGCGAAGGCTAGGATTTGGCGTCGTGACCAAATTTAGGGCTTGGCGGCATGTCCAAGGCTAGGATTTGGCGTCGTGGCCAAAGTTAGGGCTTGACGGCATGACCAAGGCTAGGATTTGGCACCTTGGCCAAAGTTAGGGCTTGGCGGCATGGCCAAGGCTAAAGTGGATCGTGGCATGTTGTAGGCCATGATCAAAAATTAGGGTTTCGGCTAACGCTACTGAAGCTAAAGTCTTGTTTCGATCATGAAATCCTAATTGGAGTCCGTTATGGCATTGGCCACGAACAGAAAGTGGATTAGCATGTAATAGCGTCATTAGTGGCACATTGGCATGTTACTGTGGCAGAGTGGCATGTTGGCATGCCGATTAATATGTTGTTGTGGCAGAGCGCGTTTGGCTTTCCAGTTAGTATGGTGGTGCGGCAAGGTGCATTTGGCCTTTAATGTATGATCGCAAGTTTAGAGCGACTAGATTGGTCAAGAAAAGGGGCCGACCAAACATAAAGCGCGGCCACACCTCTAGTGCTCGTGGCGCATTTTAAAGTGACCTGATTGGTCGGTAGAAAAGAGAGGGGCCGGCTAAGCATGGGCGTGGCTACACTTCTGGTGTGAGTGTGGCGGATTTAGAGTATCCTGATTGGTCAATGGGAAATATGGCCGGAAAGTATGAGCCCAGCCACAACTTATGTGTGTGTGGCGAGTTTAAGGTAACCTAATTGGTAGAGGGAAATAAGGACGGTTTAGGATGGGGCGTGGCCAATGGAAAATGGCGCCGGTTGGCCTAAGACATGGCTACACCACTCTTTGTTGCTGCTCCCATCCCGCGGCTCTTTGTTTTCTGATTCTGGGCAAGATTTTGCATCTGCTAATCCATGGCGGATTAATTGCCTAGTTTTCCTAGGCTTAATTTCGACAAGCAAGGTCTGATATACTGCGCAAAGCGCAAAACCCTAACTTTTGCAAATTAGTCAGGATAATTGATTGAATTATATGTGCTGACACAGAGTTCTTTTAAGTTCATTGCTAGAGAGCAGCATGCTTTCTGATTGAATACCTTATGCAAAGACCTTATCCTTGATATTTGGAAATTTGTGCTACTCTGCTGCGAGTGAACACAAATTGTCATGCCATATCAACATTAAGGGTTCAGCCGGGGAACATAGCACAGAAAACATTCAAAGAAACTTATATTAATTGAGTGTAGGCAAGGTGCCAAAATTTACAGATTGCCTGGGATTGTTGCTACATGCACCATTCTGGGTAAATTTCATAAGAAAGTATTGAGTTGCTCAATAAAAGTTCTAGTGAATAGGTTGACACTCATGGCTCTGTTTCCTTACAGAGTGACATCACATCAGATGTAAGGTTTTACAATTCTAACCCTAAGCTAAAAACCACCATCAACACCTCCATATCTTCATCATCCGGTACCTCCTCACCAGCCTTGGGATCCTCATCCGATACCTCAAGATCAATAACAGCCTTCAACTTTCCCTTTCTCTTGGAGGACTGTGGAAAAACACATGCGCCATCTAAGGATCAGGGGAAAGATACTAAGGAACCTACGGATACAAAGGTATGGCAATAATCCTTACCTCCGTAGGTGTTGGCGTAGCTGTTTCTTCCGAAGCCTTTCTTTTCCTAGTCCTGGTGGCTATGGAATTACCATCATAGCTCGGAGCAGTCCTAGGAGAAGAGCCTAGAGAAGTTCCAGCATAAGAAGCAGGGGAAGACTACAAAAGAAAGCCATCAGAATGTTAGCCAAAGATATTAAAGCAAAAGCCTTCAAACAGAAACGAAGGTTACCTCATGAGAAGCAGCAGGGTTCAAAACCCAAGGATGATACCCATCATACTTCTCAGGAAAGGAGAAAGCTACACGAGGGACATTGGGATCAGTGGTAGTAAAACCATAGGCCCAAGGACCCACCACATGAATAGTAGTACGAGCCCAACGATCATCATGATCAAGGCGGATGCGATCAGACTTCGGTAAAGGTAGCCTAGCAGAATAAGGGATGACAATCAAACCAGTCTTATCGATCTCCTCCAACAGACCAAGGTTGTTACCTTCTTTGTTTTTCTTAGCAGTAACATGGATACGACGAGGGCCAACACTCCAAGGAAGAAGATTACTCTTCTTAATAGCATCAGCGTACGTAGCATTGAAGTTGGCAGGGGTATAATCCTCCTGCATAGAGAAAGGTCTATGGAGTTATGATCCTCATTCACTATGAATGAGCCTCACCCATTTTGGTCTAATTTGGTGCTGCTTTGGGCAGTGAGTGAGTCTATTTCTCACCATAATCAGTCGCATACTCATTGGGGCGAAAGAGTGTTGGAAAGTCTTCACTGAACGGCTGAAGTTCATCCGCCCAAGAAAAACGGCTGAATATTTGTCGTTGCAGCAAAATATAAGAGTAAACGGCTGAAAATTAGCCGTTTGTTGTAGTTTTCATCAAGGAGGCATAACATCAGCCGCCTGCACACGTAAATTTTCAAAAAAAAAAAATTTACCGTTGCGCAACCAACGACTCTATTTTCCACTACATATACCAGCACTCTCAACACAAAATTCACACCAACTAGTTTTCTTCTTCTCACAGTTTCTTCTTCTCGATTCTTCTTCTACCCAACTAGTTTTCTTTGTTTACAACTATGTCTACCTCAAAGACCAAGAAACCTAGAAAGCAACAAATTATTTATACCACAACGGAAGACATAGCAATTTGTGAAGTACATCTTTCAATTACGGGTGATGGTAGCGTAGGTGTTACTCAAAAAAGCAATCGATATTGGGATCGAATTACTCCTTTATTCGTAGAGAAAACAAAAGGTAATCCAAATGGTGTAGAAAAGGATATTTAGAAAATTGGATATGTGCAATTAAAAAAGATGTGAAATAATTAGCCGGAGTTCTCGGAAAACTCTTTCGAGGGAAGAGTGGTTGGGCACCCTAAGACTTGGTAAGTATTCTTATCTGTTGTTTTACTTATTTTACTGTTATTTTGGATTAATTTTTTTATATTTGGATCATAGATGATTCACGCTCGGATAGAGTACTTGAGTATTTATAAGAAACCATTCATCCTTGATGCATGCTAAGAATTATACAAACACGAACCTGGTTATGATTACAAAAAATTCACCGATGAACCACCAACCCCGCCAACTCCACCGGTTGTAGTTGAAGATGTTGACAACAATGATGAGATGGAAGGCGGTACTCGTACAAATAATATAGATGATGCTCAAACTAAGAAACAAAGGGGACCAAGCAAGAAAAAGCTCAAAGCTTTAAAACAAGCAAAATTTGATGGCACTTCTAGCGATTCGTTTGAGTTTATCTTTAGCGAAAGCAATGACAAATTCATAAACTATCTCAAAGAACAAGAAGCCGCTCAAGCACAACAAGCAATAAAAGAGAATGAAATGCTCGAGCAAAGAAAGAAAAGATAAATTAAAAGAGCGCGACGAAAAGGTGATGATGACCAATTGGTCTAAGTTATCTCCGGTCGGGAAAGAATGGCTTGAAAAGAAACAACAAGAGATAACTCGAGTCAACAGTAGGTGGTAACGTTTGTTGTTATTTTTTGTGTTCATGTTTTGTTTTCTATGTTGCAAGGTTTAATTAAAAGAAGGTTGTTACATTTTCCAAACATTCGGACAGAATTTTCATAAAATAAAAGAAAATTTGAAATTCTGACATCGTTTGGTATACTTTTTATACAAGCAGGTCCAAAGGCAACAGTATACATACAAAAAAATCTGCAGTTTGCACAACAGCCGCTCAAATTGCTCCCTAGGATTCAATACATTATGGAACTGATCAAACTCAACCAGTTAGAAATATAGACAAACATATCTTTCATACAAAAAAAGAAAATCAAAATTCCGACATTGTTTGGTATATTTTTCATACCTGTTGATAAAAGGCAGCAGTAAAAGAACAAAAAAATACTCGTCAGACTTTCAAGTGATTGTAGTGGCAGTCATGGCTCCACATCCGTACCGAACTTTTTCCATACATGTTTTGTTAAACCTTTGCAAAGATTATTATACATTGTTTCATTACTTAACTCATGATAGTTGACGCCTTTCCGTGGTGTCGTATCACGAAAAATTTTATAGTCGTCATCTCCGAGTGTTCTCCAAGCCCCATCTCGACGCTCGTCTTCAATTATCATGTTATGCATGATTACACAAGCCAACATTATGTATTTCAAGTCCTATTCATCCCAATATTCACCGGACCTCTCACTATATTCCACTTTGCTTGTAAAACGCCAAATGCTCGCTCAATATCTTTTCGAGCCGCTTCTTGCATATTAGTAAAACATCTTTGTGCCTTGGAGGTTGGTTGTTTATAAGCTTGAACAATAGTTGATAATTTTGGGTAGATTCCATCCGCCAAGTAATATCCGATGTCATATCTTACTCCATCTGCTCGAAAATGAACTTCTGGGGCAGTTACGTTGAATATATCATCGAACAACGGACAAGAATTTATCACATTAAGATCATTGTTTGAACCGGGCGGCCCAAAATACGCATGCCAAAACCATAAATCATACGAAGCAACCCCCTCTAACACAATTGTCGGTATACCTTTATAAGATGCGTAATGTCCCGCCCAACTCGAAGGACAATTCTTCCAAGTCCAATGCATGCAATCTACACTCCCAAGTATTCCCGGAAAACCCCTTGCTTCATTCTCTTCCAATAACCGATCAATATCATCTTGTGTAGGCTTTCATAAGTAAGTACTCTTATAAAGTGTAACTATGTTTCTAACAAACCTCTTCAAGTATTTGTATAAGGTTTTTTTACCCATTCTCACATAATCATCGATGGTGTCCGCCGCAACCCCCGTGGCGAGTAGCCTAATACAAGCTAAGGTTTTCATATGTGGAGAGTGACCGAGAATTCCTAGTGCATCTATTCTTTGAGGCCACTGTTCATCAATTTGACACATATCATCTTTGATTTTAAGAAACAAAGATCTTCTCATTCGCATACGGTCATGGAAATTAAGTTCATAATAACCAATTGGTATTCCTATGAAGTAGTCTCTCATCATAATTGCATCATTAAGTTCGGAGTAACCGATTGGTATTCCTACAAAAACAAAATGATGTGTAACATTAGACAATATAAAAACATCCAAAGGGTTGCATCAAAAAAACGAAACAAGGCGAGTTAGAAGTAATGCATACCTCTAACACGTTCCACATGCCATTGAAGGTGTTGACACACCCGCTACTAGCATCGCCTAAGGCTTTGTAAAGATTATCCAATATGGGACTTCCCCAATCAAACATATGTTTATCTTGTAAATCTTCGAACGACACCAACCATCCAATTTTTGTAATGGATCCACTATCCGGAAGAAAAACTTGACCAATTGTCCATAAAAGAGAAACACGAGTAACCTCCTCCCAATATGGTTTTATATCCACACTCTTATCTTTGAATAATAGTAACCAATCATATATAATACTACATGGAAGACCACCACCACCACGCTTCAAATACGCCACAATGTCAAGACCCTCCTCTCATGTTTCCTCCTCCTTCCTAATATTGTCTATCCCTATATCTTTCACATCTTGATTTTTATTTATCGTTGCATTTTTACGAGCATTAATACATGCAACAAATGTAGGCAAATAAATAGAAAGGTAATCCCTAGACAATTCTTTATCTTCGTCGTCATCCCACTCTAAACATTCTAGGTCTTTTCCTTTTCCAACTCATATACCGGTCAACCAAGTGAAATCATTGGGACTGAAGCCTATTTCAAATTTAGGAAAATGAAATGTTCCCGTAGACTCCCAAAATCTCTCAACAATTGTATCGGTCAGTTTTCGGTCACCTTTTATAACATCTATTTGGAAGAACCGTCTTAATCCGTAATTATGGATGTATTTCTTACACTTTTTATGTTGCCTTACAATCTTATAGATTCTATTGACGTGTGTCAATCCACCCCTATATTTGGCTGTAAGAACATTTTCTAGTTTACATACATGCAATGTGTACCCTTCCATTGAAGAAACCGTATCATAATCCATAGTTTTCTATACTCATAACCATACAAAAAAAAAATCACTAGTCAACAATGATGAATTCAAAATTGGTTATGAACTTAATACAATCAAAAATCAATAACATTCATGTATCATAATGCATTTTTTGAATTTTGAACTATAAATCATAAACCCTAGTTCAATAAAATTCAATAATCAATCAAAAATGATTCTCAATCCTAAATCATACGTAGATAAACAACAGGTAGAGAGGATTATACCTTGTACGAATGTGAGTAATCAATAATCAAAACCTTCAAACAAACAAAAAAAAGAAAAAACAATTAGGCAAAAAAATTTAATCCGAAAAAGATAATGAAAACCCTCAATTTTGGGTGAATCGGTTCACCTTTTAGACGCCGATCAATTTTTTATGAAGATCATAGCTTATTTAGTTGTTTTTTTCTTTCTTTAATGAAATCGATTTTAGTGAAGACGAGGGTTAACAGGAAAAAGAGAGGGAAGATGAACAGAGCATAAGGGTTTTGGCGCTTTATATTAGTTTTTCCTTCAGGCGGCTGAAGTTCTGCCTCTTGGTGTTTTTTAATAATAATAAAACAAGAGAAACGGCTGATCTTCAGCCGCTTAGTGTATAATTTTCTTTCCCAACGGTCACCAACTCATTATTTCGCTCGTGTCTCACTCGTTTGGGCAGTGAATGAGTGTTAAAAACACTCATTCCATATCCCTTGCTCTTAGACCTTCCATCAGCAAAGGGGTCATAAGATTTCAAAGTGGTCTTTCCCTTACTACGGTACCAGCTCTCACGAAGGGCACGCCAGTAGTTACCAGTATACTGCATAACTCCTCGGACCCGAGTCTTGTTCACCGGGTCATCCCTGGTAGAAAAAATGTCATAGTAGAAGGGATCATTTCTCCTAAACAAAGGGAGGAGCATACCTACGGCCAGCTGGCCAACACTAATAAGAAGGTTGTTCTCATCATAACGAAAGCTTTGTATCAGGGAGTCAGTAAGAACATCAGGGCCGTTAACAAAGGAAATTTCAAACTTATGGAGGCGAAAATATTTGGTGATCTCAGCTAAATATAAGTGAGCATATCTATCCTTGTCATGCAGCTGAATCCTATGAATCTCATAGTGAGGAGGAAGACGTGGAAGATCCTCAATAACAACTTCTTCTACCTTAGGGTCCGCAGCAACCTCAGGGACCACAGCCATGTCAGTACCAGCAGGTATCTCAGCATCCTCAGGAGGAAGAGACGGCGTAGCATCAGGATGATCCATCCGCGGAGGTGGATCAGTAGACGAAGTGGTTCTTTGTCCCTTACGCGTAGGCTTCTTCGGAAGTCTTATAATTCCTAACACCAGCAGGAATAACCTCCCATCAACAATGGCGGACTGAAAATCACAGTCAACTCAAAATCAAATTGGAGGAAAAATAAGCATACTTTGGGCATGGGTTTAACTAAACCAACTAGGGGAAGCAATCTAAACCCACCATAAGACGAAATCAAAGGTTATTCATCATCATAAGAAAGATTGCAGGCGAAGAACAATCATGGAAAAATCAACACCAAAATACGAAATAGGAGCAAACCTAAGTTCTCATACAACATGAACGAGTAAAAGAGAATTAAAATTCACACATTCAAGTACAACAACATTCTCCAACAAATCGAAGAAGGGAAGACAAAATTAAGAATGGAGAAGTACGAAAAGAAACAACAAAAGGAAAAGTATCACTTACTTATATATGATGGCCGAGTATTGAACCACAAAGCTTTGGAAATTGAAGGAAAGATCAACAGTTGATGGTGGAAGAAAATCTATGGAAGAGACAGAGAGAGACAGTTCGAGAGGAAGAAAAGGAGTTAATGAAAATTCTTCCTCTTTATTCTCTTCTTATAGGCGGCTGAAGAATCCAAAAATTTAGACGTCCCGAAATTCAAGGGGAAGTTATTGCATGAAATGACATATGGGTACCACCCAATCGGTACGTGCAAAAATGGCGGCATTACGGGAGTTTTCTTCCAATCCTACCAAACGGTAGAATATGAAAGAAAAGGGGCAAACTGTGAATACCAATATTCTGCGGAGCACGTGTCGCGATCTCAGTGGTCGCATACAAGATAAATGTATATGCCTCGCTATACAGAGGAATCCAAGTGACAGAGGATATCTTCGTAGATCTAATTTATCTCGTCCCAAGAAAGGATACCTCGACGGCTAAGATGAAAGAATTGAAAGCCTAGTCTATGAGGAGGCAGCTGGCGAAGGGACAAAGGTAGATGACATATCTAATCAGCATTAAATGCACAAATATCTAATCTACACGCATAATCAAAGAACGTGGAGAGAGATAATGTGGCGAAACCAGATTGGCAGAGGCTGGCGGTGAACGAAGGTACAATATGTACTAAGGTTGGGAAGTTCCCGAAGGAACGTGGGTCAGCTGAGGTGGCAGAGTTCGACAGGAGAAAGCACGCGGCGAACGAAGGTACCATCTGTATGAAAGGTATATCAGGAAACGATGGACCCAGAGGAAGCAAAGATATACCTGGAGCAGAAAGGGCTATAAATACCAAGCCTCACCAACAAACTAAGGGAATTCAATTCTTAGGACAAGAAGATCTATTCTTAAGCTTATACTTATTTAATGTTAAGAACTTAAGTAATGACTTCAACTTGAGTTCTCTCTATTACTTTGGGAAGCATTTAAGATCTTTTGTAACCACTACAACTTAATACAAACAAATCACTCATTACCCCGTGGATGTAGACGAAAGTCGAACCACATAATATCTTGTGTCTCATGATAACTTAGTAGCATTTACTTTATATTAGTGTTCTTTGTTATTATTGTGATCTTCGATATCTTTTATTACTTAACATCATCAGTTCAACTGAGGCATCAATACTATTTAGTATCTGATTCTCCGAACTGTATACATTACGTAGACTAAGGGAAAACGAGTAGTCACATCAATGGAAAAACATGATCGTTTTACACGAAACCCCTTAGTCGGCTCTAATTTTTGTACCCAAAATTACTTTTAGGGACAAAACACGATTGATTGGTGATGATTAAATAAATTAGGGCTAGAAAACGGATTGAAGAAAAATAAAGGAGACAAAGAATTTAACGTGGTTCGGCAAGTTGTGTCTACATCCACGGATGGAATCCCGTAAGGAGAGATTTTATTGATATAATGGTTTCAATAATTCTTGAATGGTTAGGAAACCTAGAATTCCACATCCTTTGAGTTGGATTTTGGCCTCTATTTATAGGAAAAAATCAAATCTAGTTGTAGTTAACCCTAGATTTGTAGGTATCCAAAATAACCACCTGGATTTGTACTTATCCTTTAATATTTGTGTATACCCTTGAAGATCCATGTCTATCTTCCCCATATTTGAGTCTATCTTGAAAGATTCTTGCATATATTCACATAATTTGAGTCTATCTTGAAAGATCCTTATATATCTTCACAAGATTTGTTCTTATCTTGGATATATTCACATAATTTGAGTTTATCTTGAAAGATCCTTATATATCTTCACAAGATTTGTTCTTATCTTGGAAGATTATTATCTATCTCCAAAGATTTGTGTCTATCTAAAAATGACTTCCAAAATAAGTCTTTTGGGCTTCTATAATAAGTTAGACTGGATGGGCTTCTACAATGAGCCATGGGTTTCTTTAATAAACCAACTGGGTTTCCATAATAAACTGATTGTGCTACTACAATAATCCATGCGTTTCTTTAATAAACCAACATGGTTTCTATAATAAACCAATTGGGCTTCTATAATAAACCGATTGGGATTCTATAATAAGCCATGGGTTTCTTTAATAAACCAACTTAGTTTCTATAATAAACTGATTGGGCTTCTACAATAAGCCATGGGTTTCTTTAATAAATCCCGGGTTCCTACCATAAACCAAACGGGTTTCTCCAATAATCCATGTTTCACCATTATGCAATAGCTTGTGCGGTACACACGTGCACCATTTTAATGGGGTACAAACACTCTACCAACAATCACGATCAGGATACTTGAGTTATCGAGATAAAAGATAAAATCCTGGCTTCGCGAATCCCAGTGAAGTCTTTGTAGTCTCAAAACCCTAAAAAGGTTTCTGGATAGGACGACTCTAGATACAACTAGGACACACAAAAAGTAGTGTCGGGATTCAAAGATTCTAGTTGCCAACAGTTCCCCTTATACAGACTTCAAAGCCTAGGTTGTTTTAGGTTTAAGATAAGATAGCTTTGGAACCAAGCAAACAATATCTATCCTTAGATGAAAGCTTTGAATCTTATTCACATATACATGATATACACTCTGGTTAGGTAAACCGTAACCGAACCGTGTATATAGAATATGTTCCTCATGGTTAGCCGAAACTAGCCGGTTTGAAATTAAAAGCTTAACACTCATTTTCATGTTCACTAAGACATTAGTCTTGAGTCACAATTATGTGATCAAATGAGTCTAGTGTTAATTAGATAACTGATCAAATGATAATTACTTCATAGAAATAATTTAATCTTAAAAGACGAGGGTACCCAAATACACCGCAATCGTTTTGTTTCAACCTGTAAGTCCTCTACCGAATGTGATCGTCTATGGACAGAGTCGAGACAATAAGAGAATTCAGTTCACACTTTGTGTAATCGTCTATGGATACAAGATCGAGACAATACGTCAACAATATAACTTGTGTAATTGCCTATGGATACAAGATCGAGACAATACAACAACGGAGTATGTTACTTGATAATAGGTTCGGTAATAACCAAACTCTATAGGATCACTATCAAGTAATGCGGAGTTAACGTATATGTGTGTTTTACTTTATTATAATAGACAATTATAATGCGGAAATCAAAGTAAAAGACACATCAAAATTTTGTTAACGAGGAAACCGCAAATGCAGAAAAACCCGGGGACCTAGTCCAGTTTTGAATACTCTCAGAATAAGCCGTTATACAAAATCTAAACCAACTTCGTATAGTTGAGACCAGGAAGACTACCACTACTACTTAGTTCCCTCAGTATCCCTGCGCCTTCGACTTCTATAGTCACGCACGTGAATAGCAAGTCTTTTGGATAGTATTCCAAACAACAAAGGAAGGATCTGTTTGGTAACCACTCTAATCAATCTTTCCTACAAGATATAGATGAGTTGTTGACAAAGGCTCTTCCGTTTAATCTAATAAACTCCTTTGTTAGGTTAGATCAATCTATCCAATAACTACCAAAGTAGTCAAGTTTAGATTCACACTCAATCAAAATAAATCTCAAAGAGATATATTGAGAACGCCGATCTCACGCAACTAATTAATCGAATAAATTCGATTCTAGTTGGATCCCAGCCGATCAAGGTTTGTGCACACAAATAAACAAGATACGAAAATAATTAAGAAATATTCTTCGTCTTCAAATCTTATTTAATCTTCAATAACCTGCACAACACCACTTGAATCTCTTGTGATCAATCACGCACAGAACATAGTCTGTTAACAATAGATTATCACAAGATGTCTTTAGATCTACAAACAGTTCTAAAGATCCCGTCGATACTTCGATCTAGTTTGAGTGAATCTTATATCATGAGAGAAGATTCTCGAAAATAAACAAACTGGTGCAATCAAAGTTTCAACAACCGTTAGTCAATCAAATCAATCGAAAACTAATAACAGGTCTAGGGAGCCCCTAAATGTGGGATAAACCCATCATGGAACATAGAGGACTTGGGGACTGAAGCCCAAGCCCAGTAGGATATATCCATAAGAGAAAAAAGGACAAGGAACGGATTATTAGAGAAGTAAAAAGTCACATTGTAGGGAATGACGATAGTTGTAAATAAGGGAACTTCTATGACATGTGGCATGATGTCATGAGAAGAAGGGTTTCAGGAAAAGCCTATAAAGGGAAGGACATAGTACAATAGAAAGCAAGCTCTTTCTCACAATATTATAGGAAGATGTTGTCATTGTTGCGACTAGGATGTGTATGAGCAATCTCATATTCACCCATTAACATTTGGCGACCACACCCGGAGGCTCATCTCTGGTCCACCATGACAAACCAAGAGGGCACCAGCAAGGGCACATCAGGAAAACAGTCGATCGATCGACCGATCAATTTCGATGAAGTAATAATAATAGAAGAAGGATACGAAGACAGCGAGGAGGAAACACTAGCACAGGGTGCGAATATACACCTGAAGATACAGAAATCTCAGGTGGAAAAGACCATAGCGATGCAGGAAAAAGACAAACATCGAGTAACTGAAGTCACAAGCCCATCATCATTAACTTTACAAGACATGTAAAAGGAGCTAAAACGTCATATCCGAAGAAAACAACAGTTGAAAGAATTGATAGAATAAGAAACAGTGGCGGACCAAGGCGTTATCAAAGAAGCAACAAAAAACGATGGGAACGGAGGAAATGTATTCCCAACAATGTCACAAAAGGCGATAGCAAAGTACCTAGAGACAATCTACCGCGTGGTAATACATGATAGTTATGATTTTGTAAATAGCCCGTACTCCACGAGAGTTATCAAATACTAATATCCCGAAGATTACATGTCACCAAAATTCAGAGTACACGACGGACAAGGAAATGCGCGTGAACACCTTAGTCGATTCTTGTCAGCTATGAATGACAAGGCCTTTGATGGAAATTTATTTCTAAGGGAATTACCCAAGTCACTCACTGGGACAACATTCACCTGGCACGATAACCTGAAGCTGGGAAGCGTGGATTCATGGCCAACCACTTCCATTCTTTTCTTGAGGAAATTTTATTCAGCCAAGAGAATAATTACATCAATAGACCTAAGTAGATGCAACCAGCGGATAGAAGAAGAAATAGAGAAATATATCACTCGATTTCGACACTTCTCTTTAGATTTCCATGAAGACATCAAAGAAGAGGCGCTAGTCGAAATCTGCATATGCGGAATGACAACCGCTTTCAAAAGGAGTTTAGTTAACTTTAAATTACAAACCTTCGTCGAGTTAGAAGAAGCGGTTGAAAGGATTGCTGACTGTGTCGATGAAACATACGCGGATCATGTCCGGCGTCACATGATTAATATAGTATCTGAGACACTACGTAATGTACGACCCAACACGAACCAAAGAAGAGGAGACGCGCCCACATCTCGATTTACTAACAGAAACCAAGGTGGCAACAGATGGGCGAAACGAGATTTCACCCCACCACCTCCTCTGCCATGCATTCGGGAACAAATAATCGGGATTTTGGAACAATGGATAGCAAACAAGGAAATTGAGTTACCACCAACAATAGTAGACATCAACAAAATGTAAAAAAACACCGATAAGTATTGTCACTATCATCGACGACTAGGCCACCCAACAGTGGAGTGCTTCACTATCAGAAATATCTTCAACCACAAACGCATGGCTGGGGAGATCTAAATAGCCGACCAAGTAATTGAATATGATCTGCTCCCCCACCACTGAATCACAAGGAGGCAGGGTGCGATCAAATCAAGCTAAATTGGAAATAGTATGACATAATTTTACAAACCTTGTTACAAAACAAAGGCCGCGTCAACTCATACTCAGAGGCAAGTTGTACCTTATCATTTTCTTTAATAATAAAGAGAGAATTAAGATATCATAATTACTAAAAGCTACGGGTTGTTCCGCGCATCCGGTCGACACTACAATTACTAAAGGCTATGGTTGCTACACGATTCTAGTCGGCTGACATTACAATTACTAAAAGCTACGGATTGCTCCACGCATCCAGTCGTCTGACATTATAATTATTAAAATCTATGGGTTGCTCCGCGCATCTGGTTGTCTGACACTATAATTACTAAAGGCTACGGGTTACTGCACTCATTCGGTAGGCTGACATTACCATTACTAAAGGCTACGGGTCACTATGAGCATCCGTTCGGATGAAATTATAATTACTAAAGGCTACGGATTGCTACGCGCATCCTGTCGACTGACATTACAATTACTAAAAGCTACGGGTTGCTCCGCGCATCAGGTCAGCTGACATTACAATTACTAAAGGCTACAGGTTGGTACGCGCATCTGGTCGGCTGAAAATACAATTATTAGAAGCTATGGGTTGTCCCGCACATCCGTTCGGCCGACATTACATTTACTAAAGTTTCCCTGTGCATCCAGTTGATCGACACATGAAAACCTACAATAGGTCGTCCTGCGCGCGCGGTCAAATACTTTCCCATCAATACAAATGAAGGGATGGCGTGTTCTGAGTCCCCCAACAATAAAAGGAGGGCGGGTTTCTCCTACATCGATGTTAGAAAGGGGAGGAATTGTTTCGAGTATTATGCGGAAGCATAAATGTGCTAAAGGGAGGGAGAGCGTTTTGCTTCTCTCTCGAAAAAAAGGGGATCGCGCCACACCTATCTCCATCGCTCTAATATAAATATATATACATATATATATATATATATATAACAATAAATACAATTGACAGTAACACCAAGAACATGAAAGTAAAAGCAAATCAACAATTACATAACAGCAGACACCCGACAATACTAAGGCAACAAATGGAGAGACCCTCGGACTTGTGAAGGAGCCACCCCAACCGCCTCCATCGAGCGCAACACGCCAAGCAGTCGGAAAATTTTTACCAAAAATTGAGTCTCGTAACGGCGAAAGCGCGGTGTGACACCCCAACACTTAAACCTGCTTAGCTAAAAGGATTACGACCTAATTGAAGCATCTAAAGCCAGATTACCGATTTTAAGAATCATAATTACAAAAAGTGCTACTAACAAAATCCAAACTCTCTAATATTATACAAATGAAAGTCTCTCGAGTGATATGAGTATAATAATGTGTTGTTTTACAGAGAAAGCAAGAATACATATATAAAAGATAAATAAACATCTTCAGTTCACTGGGACTTTACGATACGGAAATGAATATCTTCACGTGCACCATTTCTTCCAATTACTGAAAATGAAGTGGGAACGAGTGAGCACATCATCCCAAAGGGGTTCCCAATGGAAACAAATAACATTCAAGTAATCACTAACATGCATCACAGTTCTTACCATCAAGACCAGATAGTTTAGACAAACAAACATAATATGCACACGAGTGAATTCCCTAAAATAAAATAGTATATATAATATTCAATCGGCTTACCCCGACCTACTATGTAATATTCAACCGGCTTACACCGACCTACTATAGATATAAAAATTAAAGTGCATAATATTTAACCGACTTTCCCCGGTCTACTAAGATATAAAAGTAAAGTGCGTAATATTTAACCGGATTTCCCCGGTCTACTAAAAATGTAAAGTGCGTAATATTCAACCAGCTTTCCCTGGCCTACATAGAACATATCAAGAATTCGTGGGGAAACACGTTCACTCCTTGCGGTGGATTCACACAACACATATTTACGTTCATTGCAAACATTGTACATACTGATATTAAAAACGCATCATGCTCGCAGATACAAAGAAAGATCAATGATTACAAGAAGGTTACATAGTTCCCACCTGATTTGATGACAAGCGTCGCCTATATTGAGATTCTCAATCCAGTGGTTCATCCTTTGAATCGATCGGTGTTAAAAAAAACTAATTATTAATCACACAAACACTCTTGAAATTAGCCAAAAGGCTCACAACATAATCTCATACAATTCTTTAGTTATAAGCTAAGTGAACTATCTAATGGTTCTGAGCCCATTTATGGTTCTACACCTTTTCATTATTTATATTTAGCACATCCAAAGGTTTACTAATTTAATTGGGTTGATTCTATAGTCCATTAGATATGTCTTAATATTATCTTCAGCTTTGTAGAAGGAACCAAAAGTCAATTCGGACCATAAGGGTCCAATTCATCAAAATAGAAAATATAGTCTTAAGCCTAAGTCCATCAAACCAGTCCATTAATCTAAGGGCCGGTCCAACAGAGTTAACTAACGGTCAATAACAATCAACGTCCAAGGTCAGGTCAATAGTCAAGGTTTAAGGCCAGGTCAAGTCTAATCAAAGTAGTTAACTCAGTAAAGGTCCACTGAGTCGAGTCTGGTCAGGTCTGGTTAATGAGTCAACTCAGTCAACAAGACTGATTTAAATAAGTCATATTCACTTTCGACTCGGTCAGATAAACTGAGTCAGCTAGACAAGACAGTCTGACATCTGGCTGGGATGCCTAAAGGAAAAGCCACTGCACATACTAGAAATCTATTACACAATCAAAACACAACACAGACTTATACCAAGAATGCATTTCTAACTTCAATTGCAAACCTTGAGCTCAACCAGAATACACACCCAAATCTTGTTCTTGATTCTCAAGCAATTCTGTTAATATCAACATCAACTCTAATTTAATTCAGTACAATAATCCTCCATATTTAATCTCAAATCAAACATCTCTGCAACATTCTGACATTCATCTAACCACAGATACTAAGGTCTCGGTGTTATGTCTATGCTCCTCAGATCATTAACTAAAGATAATTCAATCCAACAATCTCATTTTCGTTCCAGCTTGCGCAATTCATTCCCATAAGTCAGACACGTAATCAACACCATCATCTCCAGGCTGCAGTACAACTCCAACTCAACTACAAATGAATCTCAGCTTAATCACTTCAATCTCTATCTATGCAATTTATAAACTACAACACCATTTGCATGACTACTTCACCCACCTGAGATATTCAATCTCGAAAACACTTCATTCCCATACCTCCATCATAACTGCCAATAATCAGTTCATCTCCATCTTTTGTAGTTCAACCGTGCTACAAACTTCTCTACCACATTACCTACACTGAATCTCAACACAATATGCTCAAACCAAATACAAGCCTTTGCATACAGAATTACACTTCGACTCTGAAGACACAATTCAATCTCTTTCACAGTCTCAAGACAGAACCACAACCATTCCCAGTTTCTGACTAACAACATCCTTCCATAGCAGCACCTCCTAATCAAAACAACCAACTCCACCAGTTCAGCTGAATCATAACCCAACTCATTCAAATCTTCCACACAACTTCCTATGTGTGTCTTCAATTAAACCACAACAATCCATTCACATCCTGAGTTCCATTATTACACCACCACTGTATCAAGACCCCAACTATCTTTGCAATCATCTAAATTCCAACTCAGAAACCCTAACTCTCATTTGGGGAAGAACAACATAAACCCTAATTCTTTAGGAAACTAAAATTAAACCTTATTCAATCATGTTTACCCTAAATAACAACAAACCTAAGAAATAAAATACCAAACCAAACTAAATTTCATAAAGGAATCAAATAAAACCGAAACCCTTAATTTAATCTTCATTTTACCTTTTCTGAGAATTCTGAACACGATAATCGAATAAACACCACCACCATCACTCGATCCTTGATTAGTCTCCTCTTAACTCGATCTCAGAATCTATGTTTCGTCTCTCAAATCACCAGCAGGAACGAACAGAGAAGAGAATAAGAAAAAGAAAGAAGAAAGAGAAAGAAGAAGAGAAAATGAGTTTTTCTTACGAATGGTTTTGGATAAAACCAACGAAATTACTAAGGCGCCCACTGAGTTGGATATGGGCAGCCAAGTTGGTTTGTCTGCAAAAGATTAATTTGCCCTTCATACAAATCCAGTGATATATTCTTTGTCCGGTATCCAAATGGCACGTTCTATCCAGCGGTACAAGTTTCGTATCTAGATCGTTGTTAGATTAATGTCTATGAATTAAGGTTCATCTCTAATTAATCGAGTCATTAGCGGCTTAATCGACTCTTGACTGCTCCAATAGCATTGATGAGCTTTAGGGTCCTTACATTCTCCCCACCTTATACATTTTCGTCCTCGAAAATCGAACCGTCCTTCTAGTCTTCAAAACTCCCCACCTTATTCAGAAGTACTATCTCCCGTCTAAGTGTAAGTACTGCACATACTTACAACTGCACGAAAACTCGACTCATTTAAAATGAGTTCGAAAAGAACAAGAAATGAAACACAAACCTATATGGTTTTCTACAACTAAAATTTGCAACTCTAGGTTCAAAACACTATATTCTGTTTCAAATAAATTATTGGTTCTAAGTATATTAGAAGATACCCTATAATGAATTTTTTATATGATATTCAGGATCTATTAAATACATTAATCTCACTATTTCTCTAGTGTTGGATTCCACTACGTGTACATAATTCCAAACTAATTATTCTCTAACTTCCATGAGCTTCTACACCATAATACAAATGGTTTGACCTACAATTTTTACTTCATAGCAAACACACACCACAAGGAATCGAACAATCAAAATATTTTCAGTATTGGTGGTATACATATTTCCGTGTTTCGGAACCTTCTCTTAAGAATCACACCAATGTTTTTCTGGTCATATTGAAGTACGATTCTAAGAATTGGGAATTCCAGAACAGATTGAAGATAGTCAACATACTGTTATTGTTCTTAAGATTCAGCAGTTGTGTAGAACAATCCTTAACCTTGTCACCCAGCCGTATGGAGCTATCCTTGAGTTCGAAGAAGAACAAGCTCAGAGAATGATACAGCTAAGCCTTATAAGGATCGTGTTATACAACCCTATTTATGAAAAGGGTGTTTGGTAGTATGGTGAAAGACAAATTTTTAAATTTCAAAGAAGATCAGTGATAGCCGTCAACCCCTATCCAAGTTCAGATGTTTCTGAAGGCGACTACTTCAAATTTATAAGGGAAGGTCATCATTGGCAAGAAGCTGATGAATTGATCCATGAGTCAATGGATATAAATGAGTACCTCTATTGGTTTAACACTATCTTTAAGCCCAATATTGCTATGCAACCGTAATTTTTAGGTTGAATGGATTTCCCAGCTTTAGGTAGGATGCCACTTGACGATTAATTTCTTTCTTCCCAACCTCCACCAGAGACGGGCGACGCTTTTGCGTATCCTTCTCAAAGTGCATCGTCAACAATGCCACTATTTTCTTGGGATGTACAGACTATATCCACCACATATGGAGAGATTGTTACTTATCCAATTGCTTCAAGTGTACTTGATCAGACTTATCTACACTGGGGGGTCAATGCTACACCAGAGCAGTATCAGTCCCAGTTGACCGATTATCATGCTCTATTACATGGATTTTAGAAATTCCACTTGAATGAGTTGCAAAAAGTGAGGGAAAGCATGATGTTTGACATGAGTCAAGGATTTGACGGTAATGATATTTCAGGTAGTAGTAGAGGCATGAGTTCAGTGTTAGAGGAATGATTTCCAGGGTTAGAGGAATGGCTCATTTGAGTCCTAGTGGTCGAGGAGGCATGAGTCCTAGTGGTCGAGGAGGCATGAGTCTCAGTGGAAGTCAGCGAAGTCGTGGAAGTGAAAGAAGTTTGAGACGTCATTCTATGCAGGAGGTACCAGAAAGTTCTACTCCAAACCAAGTGTTAGATACTCAAGTAGTATGTGGTGGTTAAGAAAACATTGGCTTGGATACAACTCCTGCACGTATGTTCAGTCATTTTCCAACTGGCATAATGACTCCAAGTGGTGGTGTTAACATGGAAGTAGTTAGGAAATCGACTCTGTATACCCTAATTGCCTCCCCCTCCAATTTCCTTAATCTCATTAGCATTTCAACCATTCCAGCAACCAATTCAGCAAACTCCTCTAGAATATCAATAACACGCATTTCAAGATTTGCATCGTGTTCCCATGCGCCTTGAACCCATTATTTATTAAGGTTATTGTGACTCTAATAAGACTCAAGCACCAAGTGAGTCTCAAACCGGCTCGCTAACTGATATGTTGAAAAACACTCTTGATCCAGAAAACACGGGTAATTAGATCTTTGGTCAGGGAGGAAATGGCCAAGGAAATGAGTAGTTTATGGAAGCAATTTAGTTTAAATGTAATCTTTTTATTTTAATTAATGAAAACTATCTTTTTAGATTAATATTCAAATACAAACTAGTTTTACATTTCATTAAAAATTTACCTTAATTGCATAACACAATACTTAAAATTTGAATCCCTGCACATGAACATTGTAGAGTTCATAACATTCTTCGTGACTAAACCATCTTCCGTTGTCTTCTGCGAATTGATACGAGCTCTAAGTTTTAGTTCTTCATTTGACAAACCAGGATTATCCCCTTTTATCAACCACATAATTTGCTGATACTTTCTAACATCGTTATTGTTTCTTTCTAACATCGTTATTGATGAAACAATAACGATTTTGAAGACACTCATTTGTTATTCTTGAATTTACGTGACTTAACGTCATAAACCTTTGAAACACAGTGTCCCATAAGTTAAAAGTCTCTAAATTGAAATCTTTATCGCTTGCAACTGAAACTCAACATCGAATTAGAGAAATATCTTCCTATGAAGTGAAATCCACTTCGGTTATGCGAGCACTAGGCATGTTGAAATGAATTTGAAGTTGGGTTGGTATAAGTTGAAATTAGGTATTTATAGAGAGAAAACTGGTAGTCGTTGTATGAGGATCTGATAAACGATGATCAGGCCGGCGAGCGATAGCTTGACTAGTGCTGGCGCTTGACTGACCAGCGAGCGTTGATTTGACCATCGAACAATGGACACTCTATCGCTCGCTGGAAAATCCATCGTGTATGCCTATATGTTATAACTGACGTATAGACAGATGAGTTTGGCAGTTTGGCATACCCATAGTGGGTGTTATATATGGCAAAATCTGATGTTTACCATATGCATAGGAATAAGCCTAAGTCATACTCAAAGGCTCTTCTGTTTACTCAAATAAACTCCTTTTCCTGGTTAGATCAATCTAACTTTAACTATCGAAATAGTCAAGTATTCGTAATCAATCAATATAGATCTCAAAGACAAACTATAAAGAGATGCCGATCTCACGTAACTAATCAGTCGAATAAATATGATTCTAGTTGGATCTCAGCCGATCAAATTTGTGCACACAATTCACAAGATACGAAAACCAATAAGAAATCTTTTTCATCTTCATATCTTCTTTAATCTTCAATAACCTGCACAACACCACTTGAATCTCTTGTGGGAAATCACGCACAGAGCGGAGTTTGTTAACAATGGATTATCACAAGATGTCTTTAGATCTAACAACAGTTCTAAAGATTCCGTCGACACTTCGATCTAGTTTACACTGCAGTTATCAAGTTTCCCACCAACGGTACTCGTAGAGCTTCTTGATCTTACAGAAGTCTTTAAACGAGCGGTCGTAAGAGATTTCACCTAATTATGATACTTTTCTCTCCAAATAGACGGCTCCACCAGAAACAACAAGAAATAAAGTTTGCCTGGCTCTTAGGATAGTTTGCTAGAAATGCAAACTTCAGTATTTATAGACCAAGGATGTTTGGACACTAAGGAATTTCCAAAACCTAAAATATTCTCAAGATATGCAATGAATGGAAAAATTCGATTTTCATAATTCCAATAAAAGCTTATCCAGTATTTCCGAAATCTCTCAATAAAAAATCTCCAATTAGTAAATGCACATTACTAATTTTTATTCTCTAGAGATATGCATTTAATTGCTGGTAATTAAAGCATATAAAACTAAAAACCTTAATTAAAAGATTCTCAATTTATTTCGGCACAGGATCACCTTGAGTATTAAGGAATATCTTTGAACAATAAATAATAAGAGTTACTGCTCATGTTCAAAGTATGTTGACGTATTTTCACTGTAAATCCTTATTTCATATTTACATGGATTTACATTCTTGGAATCGGTCATACAACGCTTCCAAACAAGTTTAGAATTGGTTCCTTATATTCCAAGACTACTATGTGATTGATCAAATACCAAGTCACATACATGGGTTCAATCGGTTCTACCAATCACTAGGATTGGTTATACCTCAATATGGATATACTTGTGATCGGTCACACCAGTTACCAGGACTGGTTACACCAGTTACAAGTATCGGTTCCATCTACACATGGTATTTCTTGTGATCGGTTACACCGGTTACCAGGACTAGTTACACCAATTACAAGGATTGATTACACATACTCATGATCGGTCACACTAATTACTAGGATCGGTCACACCAATTACAAGGATCGATCATACCAACACATGGTGATTACTTAGGATCGGTTACACCAATTAATAAAAACCAGTCATACCAAATCATAAGTCAGGCATTATGATTAGTTATACCAAGATAAAGAATATATCAAAAAATAAGCCAAATAAATTGACACAGTTTTTCTTAATTGGAAACAATTGAATCACACACACATCCATACACAATGACCTACGTGTTCGTCTTGTAAATATTCGAACATTACATTCGTGAAGCCATGTAACTTTAATTCTTGTCTTTTTATGCAGATGTTCTCTTTGTTGGAACTTTCAATTCCTAACTTGCATTTCGTGTAGGATATTGCCAGAACTATTTTTGCATAATAATCCGTCCTTGGTTTTTCTCTTTGATAGAAAAACGCTCAAATTTATTGAACTACTTTATCTCTTTAATAGAAAAATCATCAAAAAAAATCCATTCATATGAAAACTCGGTGTCTGGATTAAATTAATAATTCGACTTCGACTTCGAGAACATACCTCACTCGAATGAAGGTTACTCCCGTATCTTGCTAGGCACATTGATTGCCCATATGCTCCCATACTGGTCGAGAATATACCAATAGAAAGCTCTTGTATCTGGCGAATAATGAATGTACTATAATATCTGGTGTATAGGTTGACTGTCTCTAGCTCTTTTTCATACCTTTCATTTCTTTCACTCTAACTCCTTTACCAAACCCTTTTCGTTTTCTCCTTCTGTTTCATCTTTTATTGAAACATTTCTACTTTTGTTCCTTAAGTACTTCTATCAAAACACTTCGCTTTTATTTTTCTCTTTTGTAGAAAAACATTGCAATTATTTCCTTGATAAGCAAAACACTTCATTTTTGTCTTTATCCTTATTAGAAAAACAGTGCAAGTATTTCCACCCCATGCGTTTAATATTTTCCTTTCGATCCTCTCGCTCCATTTTAGCTTCAGCTTAATTAATAATGAAAAGACGAGGGTACCCAAATATACATCAATCTAAAACTTTTCCACCTATAAGTCCTTTCTCCGAAAGTGATTGTCTATGGACTGAGTCGAGACAATACAACTAATCGGTTCACACTTCGTGTGATCGTCTATGGATACGAGATCGAGACAATACGACAACAAGATAAATTGTGTGATTGACTATGGATTCAAAATCGATACAATACATTATCTAAACACATTTTTGTGTCTAAGTTTTCCTCAATTTTCAGTATTGTTGGTACTCGATTTTCTATTTATTATGGTGTTTTATGTGTTTGTAGGTATTTTTGGAAAATAAACATTTTTGAAAAATTCGGCTCGAAAAGTTGGTATAGGCACCCTGAGGACACATGTTATTCGGACTCTTAGTTTTGGATAAGGGGCACCCCAGGGAGCAAACTGCTAATCGCACCCCATTACTGGTTAAGGGGGCTCCATCTTCTTCCTTGGTTTGAAAAGAAAAATTGGGGGGAAATTTGGTTTCAACGGTAAAGGGTTTATTATCTTTAAGATAAGAATATCTTTTTGCCTTACAAACATGAAGTTTTGAAGAAAAAGGAAGTTATCTTGTATTAAACAAGAAAGATATCCTTAGAAGATTTTGTCTTGGATTTTATTCTGCGAATTAAAGAAGATATGGGTTTAGTAAAGACATATATAGAATAAAGAGAAGGAAAAATTCCTGAAGATATTTTTAATTAAAAAGAAGAAGATTTTTGAGTTATGGAAGAATATATTTGAGTTATGTGCGTTTGTGTGTATAAATAGAGAGCTAGAGAGCACATTTGGGATGAAGAGTTAGGGAGACATTGAGCACATTACAGAGCTAGGAATTTCGAGTTGCAGAGAATATCCATTTTTTGCTGCTGTGAAGAACATAAGACGCACATAGAACAGTTGTTGCTGCTACAGTGTCAGCGACAGTACTTATTTATCGTTCTTTGTAACAGATATAAGTGTTACAAACCCGTTTTTAATTATTTTCTCCCATATTATCA
This sequence comes from Papaver somniferum, assembly GCF_003573695.1. Classification (NCBI taxonomy): domain Eukaryota; kingdom Viridiplantae; phylum Streptophyta; class Magnoliopsida; order Ranunculales; family Papaveraceae; genus Papaver; species Papaver somniferum. The sequence continues at coordinate 174,365,057 of NC_039359.1, read as the reverse complement.
TCCTTGTAAGCACCTTTTGAGCAATGAATTATCTTTTTGAGTGTGTTTGCACCATGAGAAGCTAAACCCATCACTGGGACGACGGAGGAAGCTGTTTTTCACCCATCTGGTAATTAAGTTAATTCTTTTATAACTATGTGCATAGAATTTAATTGTTTTATGATTTCAATTAATTATTTGTTATTTTGTCTGATGTCGCATGCTTAGTTTTGATTACATTTGATGTGTCATGCTCACAACTTACAACTAATGTTATATGAAATCTACTTTCGCAAAGAATAGAGTTAATATTTCTTTTATTTTGAGGTATAATTGCCTAGGATTAACTTCTGAACCACTTGAATATGAAAAACAGTGAAATCCTGAGTCCCAGTAAATTCTTCATCATGTGACATGTTTTGTATATATTTTCTTATTTTTAGTATTTTCATATTTAAACCTAGAATCAATCTCAACAAAGTCCGAGTGAACGACAACCTTATTTACCACTATATAAAATTCAACCAATACAACAACGAAGTATGATTACTTGATAATAGGTTCAAACTTAACCAAACACAATAGGATTGCATCAAGTAATTAGGAATTAACCTTTGTGTATTTTACTTCTAATTATAATAAAACAATTATAATTACGGAAATAGAAAAGTAAAATACACAGCAATATTTTGTTAACGAGGAAACCACAAATGCAGAAAAACCCCGGGACCTTGTCCAGAATTGAGTACTCTCAGGATTAAGCCGTTATATAAAATCTAAACGAACTTCGTATATTGGAGGCCAAGCAACTAAACCTATAGTTCCCGTAGTTCCGTCTGTATCCCTGCGCCTCCAACTTGTAACAAGTCACGCACTTGGAACAATTCCTTTGGTTCATATTCCAAACAGTAAAGGAACAACAAATCTGTTCGGTAACAACTCTTTTCAAACAAGTGATATGAGTTTGACAAAAGGCTCTTCCGTTTATCCCAATAAACTCCTTTGTTAGGTTCTTAGATCTATCTCAATACAACTACCAAAGTAATTGTCTAGATTTTTCAATCAATACTCTTAGTCATAAAGACAATATATTGATGCCGATATAATCAACTAATCAATCATGATTATCACAAATATAAACTGATTATAGTTGGATCCCCCAGCCGATCAAGTTTTGTACACACCAAAGATTATGAACTCAAACAAGCAATATTATTTGTCTTCAAATCTTCTTAGATCTTCAATAAACACCTGCACACAATCAACTTGAATTTCTTGTAATTAATCACACACTGAACGGAGTCTGTTAACAATGGATTATCAGAAGACGTCTTTAGATCTACAAACAGTCTAAAGATCCCCGTCGAAACTTCGATCTAGTTTGAGTGAATCTTATATCAGAAGAGAAGATTCTCAAGCATAAAAAAACTAGGTGCAATCAAAGTTCAACTACCGTTATCCAATCAAATCAATCGAAAACTAATACTATACTGCAATTATCTAGTGTCCCACCATCGGTACTCGTAGAGCTTCCCAATCCCAAAGAAGTCTTTAAAACGAGCGGTCGTAATAGATTTCGCCTAACTAGGGTACTTTCCTCTCTGAATAGACGGCTCCACCAGTAACAACACAACTAGGTAGTTTTGCTGGCTTTGAGGATTAGTTTGCTCGAAACGCAAACTTCAATATTTGCATGCCAAGGAAGTTTGGACACCAAGGAATTTTCAAAACCGAAAATATTCTCAAGATATGCAATAAATTTCCAAATTCGGTTTTCATAATTCCTGGAAATGCTCTGTCCAAATATTGACCTAAATCTCAGTAGAAAATCTCCAATTAGTAAATGCACATTGCCAATTTTTATTTTCTAAAGATATGCATTTTAATTGCTGGAAATGAAATGCATATAAAACTAATAACCTTAATTAAAAGATTCTTAATTTATATCGGTCAGGGATCTCCTTGAGTTATTAAGAAATATCTTTGAACAATAAAAGATAAGAATTACTGAGCATGTCCAAAGTATGTCGACATCTTTTCTTTGTAAATCCTCTTTCATATTTACAATCTTGGAACCGATTATACCACACTTCCAAACAAGTTAGAATTGGTTCATCTGATTTCCAAGAACTATGTGATTGATCGAAAACATTCAATCACCATTCATGGGTTTAACGGTTCTACGGAAGCAAGTTTCGGTTCTACCTCCATGTGGGTAGTTGGATCGGTCACACTAGTTACCAAAAGTTGGTTGACTAGGAACTAGGATCGGTTACCACATATATATGGTATAAAATTGTATTCGGTTGCACAAGTTATAGGATCGGTCACACCAATTACTAAAACTTGTTAATCTACTACAAGGATCAATTACGCATCTTGTGATTAGTCCCAACCAAGTTCTAGGATCGGTCACCCAATGACTAGGAATGGTCACACCAATTACAAATATTGATCATACCATCTCATGTGATTACTTAGGATCAGTTTCACTAATAAAAGTCATACCAATACAAAACTCAGGCATTATGAATAGTTTTACCAAGATACGGAAACAAGTGATGAGCGGTTATACTAAACACACATATTGGTAATCCAAAGATTTGCAATGAATAACAATACCAATAAGCCTAGCGATTTCCCTTTCAATTGACAAAACAAGTTTATGAATATACTTCCTTTAATCGAATGTAAAACATTGTTTCCTAGGACGAAATATTCACCCATACCCATACAATAATCACAATAGAATGCATACGATTATGTCGATATCTTATATACGAAGTTCAAAAGATAGACGTTATACTTCGTATTGTAATTCCTTAATACTATGTCTAACTAGAGTATAATCATTCACAGCTTCGCAGTTATGTTTTCGATATGCACGACTTGAAAGATAGTTAGGAATGAAACAGTTCAAGTCAAATATTACTAACCTCAAGAGGAAGGATGATATCGTCGTTGTAGATCTTTACTTCTTCACATTCTTCAAGTCTTCATGTACTACTTGTAAGTCTCATATCCTAGTAACTTTCTAGCTAACCTATATGAAGTTGACTCTAGTAAATAATCATGTGACTATCTAAATGAGTTTTGATTCACTAAAATATGACAACCAAACTTGACATACCAACGCTTGGTGGGTTCAACCGAGTTATGCTCTAACAATCTCCCCCTTTGTCAATTTTAGTGACAAAACTCTTACATCATATGGATAAACAAATTACAAGAATTCATTACACATATGCTTGATTCCGAGTTTCAACATCACAATAACCTGTTATACATTCAATCCATAAATGTCGATGTTGACATTATAATAATAAAGCTAATACTCCCCCTAAAGGTAAGATAGGTAGATTTTCAATCCGCACGTCTTTGTTATTCCCTTTGTGGTCCATATAACTACAAGTATCAATATGATATGTTACTCCCCCTTAGTCTATGCTTTACTCTTTCGTTAGATATAACGTTTAAGCACCATTGTCATTTCCTTAGTGATACCAAATCACTTGTTTACTCCATATATTTCTCCCCATTTTTGTCACAAAATTACAAAGGTACGAGAAAATAAAGGACAAACCGAAAGGATCTTACAAATCTCAAAAGACTTGTAACCTATAAGAGTTAAGCACGAGGGTTCCACACACCATTTTATATAACCAATATCAAAACTGAAACTACAAAGTAATTTTTTTTTGATATGTTACCAAGGAAACAATTGCCTGAAGTAATTTTCCCTAATAGTTTAGTAAATCAAAAATCGACTAAGCACCTTAGTTCTTTTGCTAAACCAATCGTACAAATACAATCGCTTATTCGATAAGATCAAAATAAAGATCAGAATTAACTCTATTTTTCTCATCAGGTTCTAATTATTCAAATAATAACTTAGACACTTCACTTTCAAACAAGACAAGTACTAGGTTAGTTAACTAGCATTTCTTATTAAGGTATTCGATTAGACTTGAATAACCGAAACCTCCACTTTGATAAGTCTAACTAAAATCAAAAATAAATTAGTTTCTCTTATTCGGAATCAAATTGGACTAAACAATTCATCCCGAAAATCCTTTTTGTTAAGCCATAAACAATATATACAAACCAAATAAATCAACTTGCATAATTATTTACCTCAACCGGAAGCAATCGAAACAAACATAGACATTAAAGTACCGCAATTGCACCATAATTTTGTAAGCCTAAACAATTGATACCAAACAATAAAGCAAGATAACAATAGTTTTTCTTAACCGGAAAAAATTGAATCACACACATACATCCATACACAAATAATGGAATAAACATCAATTGTACCGAAATTTTGTTAAGAAAAAACAATAAATATATGCAATAAAATCAGGCTTTTCTTAAACAGGAAAACAATTAACTAACAAATTAGTTACCTCAAGTTTCGCATCCTCTTCTCCCCCAAAAGAATTGTCATTAAGCGCAAGTTCACATTAGAACTCTCCCCCGTTGTGTTGTCATCCTCTCGCAAAACAAAAGAACAACAACAAGGACCAACCTTTACCAGAGAAAGGTTAAAATCCGGTTTTAACTAATGCGATAAAGCTGAAACCCTGAAACACATATGTTTTTATCCTAAACCAAAAGATTCAACATATTGTGACTTTTTCACATATTAGTTTCAATCGGAACCCCTTATGATCCTTTGATAAAGCCTACCGACATGGGATAGAACTTAATCCTACTAAACCAAAAAGTCACCCAAACCATAAGGGTTCACACCATATGCGATCGAATATCAAGGTTAAGAAAACTGAAATCAAACATCCCATAAACATACACAACAATAATATAAAGCATTCAAGCACAAGCTATGTAATCGAAAACTATCACAAGAAAAATTATAAACTAATAATTTTATTCATAATAATAGATAGTTTTATTCATGATAGACCTTATTGAAATAATAAAAAACTAATGTCTATTTTCCAACATGTTAATCCTTCATCTCAATGCTAGAGGAAGGTAGATTATTACTCTCAGTCTTCATCTTGTGAAATTCTTCAAGTAGATAACCTTGTTGTTTGACCAGGATTTCTTGCAGTTGAGAAATTTTCGTGAAGGATTTTGCAAGAACACGTAATTATGTCTTTTATTGAACACAAAAGTGTGTCAATGCTTCAATACTCTGATCTTTCTTCAGCATATTCTCTCTTTCCTTCTTGCTAAGCCAAACTCTCTTTTTGATTTTTCTCTTTGATTTCTCTATATCAAGAGAAGATGCAGACTTATTCTTAAAATGAGCTTTCTGATCTAGCATCTTATCAAGAGACGACATTGGATCCAGACTCATAGTTCGGACAAGGAATGACCAAGAAAAGAGAAGGATCTTTTTATAGTTTTCACACTTCCGAAAATGTAATATTCCTAAAGATACGAATATCTCAAATATTTTAAATTTCTAGATTTTATTTCCATAATCTACACAAAAGTGCCTTCATCTTTCTTCTTCGTCACAAAAATTTGGCACACGTGGTGAGGAAAGAATTCTAATACCGATCAGGTGGTATTCGTATGAGATTTTCTCTCATTATGGAATTTTGAAAAACCAGAGTGTCCTTGATCTAGTATCGTATGAGAAATTCTCTTTTTGTTACCTCGAACTAGCGAAGTATCTTGAGATTGACTTGGGTTGCCTCTGCAACTTTTAGCAATTCTGTTTTTGAGACATTTTTTGCACCTTGTCTTATTTTTTACTTTACCTTTAGATGATTTAATAACATCGGAAGACATGTCCATTTTAAAATGGGTAAATCACTAATGGAGGAGGAAGGAATAAGATTAACAACTAATGTAATATTAGCCATTTCCTCTTCTTCAGAATCATATGAATCAGAGGTATCATCTAGAGTTACAGCCAAAGCCTTACTTCTAGTGTATTTCTTAAGATTGGGACAGTCTTTAGTAATATGACCAAACCCTTTACACTTAAAACACTGAGGCTGATATTCATCGTCTTCTTCCTGATCCTTTTTCACAGGAACTCGATCATGTGGACGCGGATCGATGAGTATCCTTTATGAATCTCTTACTTATTTTCTTTAAGAGATATTAAAACTGTCTAGTAATCAATGGTAATGATTGTTCAATTTCATCATCAGAATTTTCTGCAATCTGTTCATCTGAATCATCCATCTGTCTATTTCTCTCAATTAGAGCTTTTGGAATTTTTGCAGCTTCAAAAGCGATTCATTTAGTTTGAATAGACTGTGATTCATGATCAAAGATCTTTAACTTTCCAACGAGTGTGCTTCGTGAAAGTGTTTAAAGATCATTTGCTTCTATGATTGCATGCTTCTTAGAATCGTATCTAGATGACAACGATCTGAGAATTTTGTACACTATATACTTTTCAGAAATAATCTTTCCAAGAAAGAAAGAAGCATTTACCATCTCATAAAGTTTGATATAAAACTCTTCAAAAGTGTCGTTATCATCCATTCGAAGGTTTTCCCAATCGGACGTAAGAGTTTGAAGTCTAGCTTCTTTCTCTGATGTGTTTCCTTCGAATATGATCTGAAGATTATCCCAAGATTCTTTCGAAATTTTACATGTTGATACATGATGTTGTAGATCACGACTTACAGCATGTATTATAGCATTCAAACCATCTGAATTCTGCTTAACAAAAGCATTTTCTTCGTTTGAAAAATCCACTAAGCATTTAAACTCAGTTTCCGAATTTTCCACGTTCGGGCGATTATAACCATCGACGACTAATAGACATGTATTAAAGTCTCGTGATTGAAGAAAAGATCTCATAGAAGATTTCCTCCATAGATAGTTTGTTCCATCAAATCTTGGCGGTACGTTAATTGAAGTCGATTCATGAGAACTCGAGTTCATTTCTTATAGGTTGGATCGCACCAAACACAGATTGTTAGATATTTTCGTGTTTTCCTGCTCTGATACCAATTGAAAAGACGAGGGAACCCAAATATACCTCAATTTAAAACTTTTCCTCCTATAAGTCCTTTCTCCGGAAGTGATTGTCTATGGACTGAGTCGAGACAATACAACTAATCGATTCAAACTTCGTGTGATCGTATGTGGATACGAGATCGAGACAATACGACAACAATATAATTTGTATGATTGACTATGGATTCAAGATTGAGACAATACAACAACGAAGTATGATTACTTGATAATAGGTTCGGACTTAACCAAACACTATAGGATTGCTATCAAGTAATTAGAAATTAACGTTTGCGTATTTTACTTCTAATTATAATAAAACAATTATAATTGCGGAAATAGAAAAGTAAAAGACACAGCAAGATTTTGTAAATGAGGTTTGCGACAAATGCAGAAAAACCCCGGGACCTTGTCCAGAATTGAATACTCTCAGGATTAAGCCGTTATATAAAATCTAAACTAACTTCGTATATTGGAGGCCAAGCAACTAAACCTATAGTTCACCTAGTTCCGCCTGTATCCCTGCGCCTCCAACTTGTAATAAGTCATGCACTTGGAACAATACCTTTGGTTCGTATTCCAAACAGTAAAGGAACAACAAATCTGTTCGGTAACAACTCTTTTCAAAAAAGTGATATGAGTTTGACAAAAGGCTCTTCCGTTTATCCCAATAAAATCCTTTGTCAGGTTCTTAGATCTATATCAATACAACTAACAAAGTACTTGTATAGATTTCGCAATCAATATTCTTAGTCAAAAAGACAATATATTGATGCCGATCTACTCAACTAATCATTCAAGATTATCACAAAGATAAACCGATTATAGTTTGATCCCCCAGCCAATCAAGTTTTGTGCACACCAAAGATTATGAACTCAAACAAGCAATCTTCTTTGTCTTCAAATCTTCTTAGATCTTCAATAAACACCTGCACACAATCAACTTGAATCTCTTGTGTCAATCACACACAGAACGGAGTCTATTAACAATGGATTATCACAAAACGTCTTTAGATCTACAAACAGTCTAAAGATCCCTGTCGAAACTTCGATCTAGTTTGAGTGAATCTTATATCAGAAGAGAAGATTTTTAAGCATAAACAAACTAGGTGCAATCAAAGTTCAACCACCGTTAGTCAATCAAATCAATCGAAAACTAATAATAAACTGCAATTATCTAGTTTCCCACAAATGGTACTCGTAGAGCTTCTGAATCCCAATGAAGTCTTTAAAACGAGAGGTCGTAAGAGATTTCGCCTAATTAGGGTACTTTCCTCTCCGAATAGACGGCTCCACCAGTAACAACACAACTAGGTAGTTTTGCTGGCTTTGAGGATTAGTTTGCTCGAAATGCTAACTTCAATATTTATAGACTAAGGAAGTTTGGACACTAAGGAATTTCCAAAACCGAAAATATTCTCAAGATATGCAATAAATTTCGAAATTCGGTTTTCATAATTCCTGGAAATGCTCTGTCCAAATATTGACCTAAATCTCAGTAGAAAATCTCCAATTAGTAAATGCACATTACCAATTTTTATTTTCTAAAGATATGCATTTTAATTGCTGGAAATGAAATGCATATAAAACTAATAACCTTAATTAAAAGATTCTTAATTTATTTCGGTCCGGGATCTCCTTGAGTTATTAAGAAATATCTTTGAACAATAAAAGATAAGAATTACTGAGCATGTTCAAAGTATGTTGACATATTTTCTTTGTAAATCCTCTTTCATATTTACAATCTTGGAACCGATTATACCATGCTTCCAAAAAAATTAGAATTGGTTCATCTGATTTCCAAGAACTATGTGATTGATCGAAAACATTCAATCACCATTCATGGGTTTAACGGTTCTACCAAAACAAGTTTCGGTTCTACCTCTATGTGGGTAGTAGGATCGGTCACAGTAGTTACCAAAAGTTGGTTGACTAGGTACTAGGATTGGTTACCACATATATATGGTATAAACTTGTATTCAGTTGTACAAGTTATAATATCGGTCACACCAATTACTAAAACTTGTTAACCTACTACAAGGATCGTTTACACATTTTGTGATTAGTCCCAACCAAGTTCTAGGATCGGTCACCCAATGACAAGGAATGGTCACACCCATTACAAATATCGATCATACCATCTCAGGTGATTACTTAGGATCAGTTTCACTAATAAAAGTCATGCCAATACAAAAGTCAGGCGTTGTAATAGTTTTACCAAGATACATAAACAAGTTATGAGCGGTTATACTAAACACACGTATTGGTAACCCAAATATTTGCAATGAATAACAATACCAATAAGCCTAGCGATTTCCCTTTCGATTCACAAAACAAGTTTATGAATGTACTTCCTTTAAACGAATGTAAACCATTGTTTCCTAGGACGAAATCTTCACCCATACCCATACACATAATCACAATAGCATTCATACGATTATGTCGATGTATTATATACGAAGTTCAAAAGATAGACGGTATACTTCGTATTGTAATTCCTTAATACTATGTCTAACTAGAGTATAATCATTCACAGCTTCACAATTATGTTTTCAATATGCACGACTTGAAAGATATGTTAGTAATAAAACATTTCAAGTCAAATATTACGAATCTCAAGAGGAAGGATGATGTCATCGTTGTAGCTCTTTACTTCTTCACATTCTTCAAGTCTTCATGTAATACTAGTAAGTCTCATATCCTAGTAAATTTCTAGCTAACCTATACGAAGTTGACTCTAGTAAATAATCAAGCGACTCTTTAAATGAGTTTTGATTTACTAAAATATGACAACCAAACTTGACATACCAACGCTTGGTGGGTTCAACCGAGCTATGCTCTAAAAAATAATATTGAAACACTTTTTTTCTCCTTTATCTTTATTAGAAATATATCGCAGCAATTTACTTAACAATCGAAAAACTTCATTTTTGTCTTTCTTTTTATTAGAAAAACATTGCAAGTATTTATTTAATAAATACATGCAAAAGTGTTCTCATTTGTGATTATAAGCTCAATTTATAATGTAACAATTGGTGAGGACTCACCTCCCTTGGTGTTCGTTCGTTCAACCCTAGCCGCCCCCATTACTTGAATTGATACTGTAAAAGATGTCTTCTATTGTTCCACTTCTTTAAACAAGTTGCTTTTGATTGCATGCTTCACGATGATTTAGCCGCTCCCATTATCTGTAGAGATATTTCCAAATAGAAAAGATAAACATCGTCGCCGCTAGGGCCATAAGGTTGAAAACAATGACGAAAATCTTCGTGCCTACTTTCATCACTTTTCGAATCTTCACTGCCATGTGTTTTATATCTCAGGTACGCAGTGCAATCTTTGGGAATGTGATTAAGGGTAACACATTTGAAACAACCTTTCCCCTTACTAGTTTGATGATTTTTATTCTTGTATTCAGACCATAGCTTAAACAAACTCTGAATAAAGTCCACTTGTATACTCTGGTCATCAATCAGATACCTTGAGTTCGCCATAATAGCACAAGCATATTTTCCAGGATCATATGGTAGGAAACGATGACGAAGATCATCATTTATTAGATTCTTCACATCACCGGCTAGTAGAATCTTCTGTAGGCAGGCACTAGCATACTCCTAATAGTTAGCATTAGAAATGCATAAGCTGAGAAACATAATCTTATCAAATCCAGTGGAAAAAGAAAACGACTTCTCTTGCGCGGTGTCTGTTAGAAATGAAGAAATATTAGTTGATGTTGACTACAGTCTCGCGAGTTAGTAAGCCGGCTTCTCTTGAGACCTTGAATCATATTTACACCAAAGACAAAGATGGAACCAGTGTGCATAAGGAAGCACATTATCAGTAGAACCAGTCCCTTGCATGTAAATTAAACATAGTTGTATATTATCAATGAACTTTGGGAAAACTTTCATTTGAGCTGATGAACTTTTAGTCCCCAAGGGTGATTGTTTAGGATTTTCTATAAGACCCTCTTCTAAAGTGGGTTTTGTAGGTCGGGTGGGTGGAGATATCATTGGTGCAGGAATATTTCCTTCTTCGTCTTTACTACTTCTTGTTTGTTATTGTTTCGGGAGCTTCTCCTCTAGAAAAGGAGCTAATTGATTATTTAGTGCAAGTGTAGAAGTTTGTTTGGTTACCGTACCATGATGCTCCTGAGTAGGTTTATACTTTCTCTTTTTCGGTGTAGCAACAGACCCCATAATCTCATCAGCTCTCGTTTGACCGTAGTCGGTAGCCTTCAGAAGTGAATTGTCAGTAAACTTAAGCCTCATTTCTAGTATCCTACGACCAGTTTCTGTCTCATGATTCACTTTATTTGGACGAGAGGAAGATTCATAAACATATGCATATACTCTCAGTTTCGCGGCGATAATCCCGACACGTTCTCTGCTGCAAAAGAAGGCATCATGTTTCCATCTTGCAACAATTGTTCCCCCAAATCAGCATTCAGAAGAAACAAAACACAAAGAACCTTAAGAATAGGAGCTGAGTTCAATGTTGACAACAAATCCTTGTCAATATCTTCAATAATAAATTTAATTCTGTATGTATCTTGAATCTTTATAGTTGTATGTCGACGAACATTGAAGGAACGATAAATCCCCATTATTCTTCCGGCATCAGTGGCAACAGGTTTCTTATGTGCCAGATGCCATCCTCCAAAAGTACTCGCAAAGTACTCTGGCTCTCTACAACGAATGACAATCATGTCAACACCCTTGTTAATATAGGTTTGAGAACGATTGATGGTATTAATCCAAGCAAGGAACTGTAGGTTATACGATGTTCCTTCCAAGATATCGTTAACGTCAGTACTGTAATGAGAAAATATCAAAATAGCCCTCTGCCAACATGGCATAGCAGATTCCACAATAATGTCTTGTGGTTTATCAATAGAGACAATATCTATAGTAACCATCATAAATTTGTCCCACGTTTTTCTAAGGTTTTTGATGAAAATACCTTCAGATCTTCTCTTGAAAAAACATCTTTCCAACTGAAGTTTAACATTTTTGGTTCTGAGACTAGCATCTGCTGCTAACAACATCTGTTCATCTCCCTTTTGAGCTAAGACTTCTGTGGTTCCGAGATGTGCATCTGCTGCTAAAAGCATCTGTATATCTACTTCCCTTTGAGATAAGCCTTATGCCAATATTGATACTTCCTGGGACGGAGTGGAATAAGTAGAATCTGTTTTTCGTTTTCTTATCCTTAGGGATCCATACAGCAAAAACACAAACCAAGGAGGTTTTCGAGGAATCTCATAATAAGAAACTTCTTCACGTTCGTAGTGAATTTTACACACCTTTAATGAAGCTTCATAGTTAGAAGTCCAGTTTAAGGAGTTCAAACGCGCACCTGATTAGTGATCGAGTGCAGGTATCCAGCTGAGGGTTTAACTTGTCTAAGCTTGTTCACGGAACTGACAAATATTGAATCTTTACTGAGGCAGACAGTTAAAACATCCGAGAAGCATGAATAAGAAGGAACATACTTCTTCAGAAAACCGAAATCCCTTGTTGGAGGAGCACGATTAGTAAAGTAATATCATCTGTTGTTAGAAACCCTTTCTTAGATTTTTTTCTCAGCACCTCTATACTGGCAGGAAAACTCCTTTGTATCAGATCATTATCTTTTCTTCCGTGCAATACCAAGCCCTCAACCAGTAGGTGTTCCTGCAGATTTCTACCAACAGTGACAAGTGGATCTCTCAAGGTGACTGTGGCTGATTCTTGTGTAACAGCCATTAGACCTGGGAAAATCAACTTGGTTATATTATTTTGGTTGGGAATCTGCTTAGTTGTTTCATAAAGAGCCTGCTCACTATCTTTCGAAGAAATATCCCTCGAATCTAGTAAGTATTGTGAGCGCCCATCCCAGCGAACAATATACTTCGACTGCTTTTCTAACTTCAATTGTTTATGCCATAATATAGGGAAATTCAAAATCTTAACATAACAACTGAGGTTATTGAAGCTTGGCTTCGGCATAACTAGATCGATGGGAGTATTAGAAATATCAAAAATCTCAAGACATGGTGGAAGTGGATTCTTAACAGAAGTATCAGTTTTCTCTTGATTATGCACATTCTGAGGAATAAAAGAATCCGTGATTGAAGAAACATAATCAAGGGTTTGTGGATGTTGGATTTCAGCAACACACAAATTCTCTTTGTTTCCCTCATTCTCTTCTTTATCTAAGATAGGTACTTGGGAATCTAGCGTTGGTGTAGGATCTTCAAAATATGGCTTCTCTCGGAAACGAGCAAGTATCTCATCAAGCTCTTTCCATAAATCTGACTTTTCTTTTTCAATCCAACGTCGTAATGGCGTTGGTTCATGTAATCCCATTAAACGATGCATTCTATTGCCTTGACAAAAATCAAAACTATGCAAATTTTCATTATAAACAACACCAAAACTCGAAAGCCAAGGCTCGCCTAATATCACATGAAAATTTTCTCTACAAGATAGTTCACAATAAGCAAAATTGTTATACTTACCGTTGTTGAAGGTAAATTCAATATGACCGCCAAATAAATCCCATTCGTCGTAATTCCTTTTCTTGAAGTAATTTGCTGCTCCAATAGATATATAGTTTTTCGGGCTTGATGGATCAATAATAAAGTCAGTGATCATTCCATCTACACTGAATATAGTACTAAATTCCCTTTCCATAACAAAGAAATTAAGGCACTCAAAGGAGGCTCTTAACTGTGGATAGAACACAAAGCCAAGAAACTCAAAAGAGAATCTCAACCGTGGCTCTGATGCCACTTGACGTAACGGAAGCGTATGTTTTGGATCAAAGATCCGATAAAGATAAAAACTAGTGTGAGATCAATAGATTCACAAAAGTGATGATAAAATAAAGATAATAAAATAAAAGATAAGTTTGATATTAATAAAATAATAATATTGGTTGTAGAATTGTGTATCTCTACTATGCTTATGCCTTCTTATATAGGCTTCAAGGATTCTAAATATAATTAGGACTAGAAAAGGAAGTCAAACCAAACTAGGAAACACATTAGAACTAGGAAAGGAAATCCTAAATAAAGAACAATGATAGGAAGTTCTAAGAAGAACTATAATAGGAAATAGAAATAGAGTAGGATGTCCTACATCACAAACGAACTTTGAGTTCGATCATGTTGCTATCCACGAACATCGAACTCAATCATGTTGCTACCCCAAGTGCACACAAAAGTTTCTCAAACACAGAAAATTTTGCTTCCATACTGTAGCGAATTGAAAGAAGATTCAAACGATCCAAACTCACTCAATTCGGACTTAAAACGAATAAGTTATTGACGAAACAATATTTGCACGAAGCAGGCGTGCTATCGCAGATGTAGCAAAATGATAGTGCATACTATGATGACGTGGACTATTGATTGGATCTGAATGCTGACATGGAAGTCAATGTGTTGACGTGGTACGACGACACGGAGAAACGCATGACCTGACGTGGCATATAGCGATTGTACTATGTCTACTGACGTGTCAGTTGAAGACTGAGCCCTGCCTGCTGACGTGGCAATAGAGTTGACCACATGGTATATGCTGACATGGAACTAGAGTTGACCACATGGTATATGCTGACTGTACCGAAGCTGCTGATGTGGAACTTGGTTTGACCGATTCAGTCTGGACCTAGATGGACCAGATCGGCTGGACCAAATTGAACCAGCTGATGAACCGATCCGGATGAACCCGTAGGTGAACCGGCTATTTGCCTTGGGTTTTCTGTTACGGTTTCTGCAACATATATTACTGTTACGCTTTTAGCGACGATATTCATCACTATTTATGCTGCTTTTTTGCAACAGTGTCTGCAATCTTCGTAACAGTTTCTTCAACCCTTTCGCAGCAGTCTCTTCAATCTTCTTAACAGTTTCTTCAACCCTTTCACAATAGTTTCTTCAACCTTCATAATTGTTTCTTCGACTGTCATAACGGTTTCTTCAACATCGTAACCGTTTTTCTGAACCCTAATTTTTGTTCTTGCTGATTTTTGCGTGAAATCCATACATGATTTTCTTCGCACTTTTCTCAATGGCAAAACATGATTGTTTTACATGAATCCCCTTAGTTGGCGCTAATGTTTGTACTCAAAATTACTTTTAGGCACAAAAAACGATTGATTGGTGATGATTAAATAAATTAGGGCCAGAAAACGAAGAAAAATAAAGGAGACAAGGAATTTAACGTGGTTCGACAAGTTGTGCCTACATCCACGGATTGAATCCTGTAGGGAGAGATTTTATTGATATAATGATTACAATAATTCTTGAATGCTTAACAAACCTAGAATTCCACATCCTTTGAGTTGGATTTTGGCCTCTATTTATAGGCAAAAACCAAATCTAGTTGTAGTTAACCCTAGATTTGTTGGTATCCAAAATAACCACCTGGATTTGTACTTATCCTTTAATATTTGTGTCTACCCTTGAAGATCCATGTCTATCTTCCCCAGATTTGAGTCTATCTTGAAAGATTCTTGCATATCTTCACATGATTTGAGTCTATCTTGAAAGATTCTTATATATCTTCACAAGATTTTTATTTATCTTGGAAGATTCTTGTCTATCTCCCAAAATTTGTGTCTATCTAAAAATGACTTCCAAAATAAGTCTTTTGGGCTTCTATAATAAGCTAGACTGAATGGGCCTATACGATGAGCCATGGGTTTATTTAATAAACCAACTGGGTTTCCATAATAAACCGATTGGGATACTACAATAATACATGCGTTTCTTTAATAAACCAACAGGGTTTCTATAATAAACCGATTGGGCTTCTATAATAAACCGATTGGGATTCTATAATAAGCCATGGGTTTCTTTAATAAACCAACTGGGTTTCTATAATAAACCGATTGGGCTTCTACAATAAGCCATGGGTTTCTTTAATAAACCCCGGGTTCCTACCATAAACCAAACGGGTTTCTCCAATAAACCGTGTTTCACCATTATGCAATAGCTTGTGCGGTACACACGTGCACCATTTTAATAGGGTACAAACACTCTACAAACAATCAAGATCAGGATACTTGAGTTATCGAGATAAAAGATAACTAATCCTGGCTTCGCGAATCCCAGTGAAGTCTTTGTAGTCGCAAAACCCTAAAAGGGTTTATGGAGAGGACGACTCTAGATACAAATAGGACACACAGAAAGTAGTGTCAGGATTCAAAGATTCTAGTTGCCAAGAGTTCCCCTTATATAGACTTCAAAGCTAGGTTGCTTTAGGTTTAAGCTAAGATAGCTTTGGAACCAAGCAAACAATATCCACCCTTAGATGAAAGCTTTGAATCTTATTCACATATACAAGAGATACACTCTGGTTAGGTAAACCGTAACCAAACCGTGTATAAATACTATGTTAAACATGGTTATCCGAAACTATCCGGTTTGAACTTAAAAGCTTAACACTCGTAAAGCTTCTTGATCCCACAGAAGTCTTTAAACGAGCGGTCGTAAGAGATTTCACCTAATTAGGATACTTTCCTCGCCGAATAGACGGCTCCACCAGAAACAACAAGAAATGAAGTTTTCATGTCTCTTAGGATAGTTTGCTAGAAATGAAAACTTAAGTATTTATAGACCAAGGATGTTTGGACACCAAAGAATTTCCAACATCGGAAATATTCTCAAGATATGCAATGAATGAATGTTTTGGGATAAAAACGAATTCTGCTAATGTTGGTAAATTTAGGTGTGTTGATGAGAAACGAATTCAAACCCTAAACAAATGTACCGCACAGAAGTACTTTTAAGTTCGAAAGATCAATATGTAAGACTCTAGCCTAAACCAAGAAATGGACGTTCTAGATTCAATTCGGTCACAAAGTGAAGGAGAATGGTTGATCTTAGGGAGGGAAGCGAAGAAGGTGTTTGAGATCAGAATATTGAATTATGAAGGTGTGGTTATTTTATGACTTGTATCATAATGTGGAACTGGCTTGCAGAACGTAAGCTATCAGTTCTTGGTATTTTCTGGATACTTGTGTTGATCACACTTGTGTTCTCTTTTGTTGAAATAGGTTGAAATCTTGTTTATACAACTCATGTTCGAGCGTACCCTGATCTCGTAGGAAGTGGAGGTGGTCAAGTAATGGAGAAGTGGGGTTGTGCAAAAGGTGGTGATCATCACGTTCCAATTATGAGGGAAGACTGGTCACCCTTTCACCCAGTACCCTCTCATTGTTGTTAACCGTCCGTCCTTTCCTGACACTTTATCGTAATGGGCATGTTACACGCCGCACTCCGTAAACCACCAGACCAATACCCCAGTAAGCATCCCCCAGTTTGTGACACGTTTGATCTCTCGAGTGTTTTGTAGGAAAGTATATACAGCAGGCTGCTGAATGCGTCAAGTCATGAGACTCGCTGGTTAAAGTAGCATATAGTGCTTTTATGTCAAATAATAAAATTATTCGTGGAATCAATATTTATAAAGCATAGTTTATAATTGATGCACATGAAGCATCGCTTTTAAACAAGCTGCTAAAAATAATCGATGTGCAGGAAGCATCGTTGTTTTAGAGCTCGTCCAAATTAGTCGCGAGTTGAATGTCTTAAAAAGAGCGTGACCGGCCACCTTTGGGCGATCTTTTGGGAACCCTATGGGCAAGCCACAACTTGGACGATCATTCCCTGTAGAGGAGGGATGGCCGGTGATTACAGTGTTACCCTGTTGGCTTCCTGGAATAAATCTAGACCATCCGACTAGGCTAGAGAAGTTGTATGGACAAAATGATTTGCGGCAGTTGCGTACTGCTGTTAATTCAATTTAGGGTTTAGAAGCCGTGTAGCCAACCCTATTTAGGCTAATCGATTCAAGGAACTAGACATTGGTTTGATCAGGCCGATTGGTCAGATGTAAAGGAGAGCTACCGGTGAGCATGCTGACATCTATTAGGCCTCCTAAAATTGGATCTAAGCCATTCAATTTGGATTGCGAAGATGGAAGACCGTGATCGATTTTCGATAGAAGCACGCTGCCACAATGCAACTTAGGGTTTCCGAAACAGCGCGTTCACCCTAGTTTGAGCAAACGATTTGATGCACTCTTGGCTTCCCATGGGCAAGTCGATCGACCAGGGATGGGGTTGGGTCGCCGGTGAACACGCCAGCACCTCTTTGATCATTCGAAGGAATATATAGACCGTCCAACTAGGTTAGCTAAGTTGGGCGGATGTGATGAATTTGAGACTGTTATGGTCGGTCTTAGCTCGTTTGAGCTCTTTTTTTCAACAACACAATCACCCTGGTTTTGGCTAGCGATCAGGGGTATTGCGGGTGAACTAAAGGGATTCCGATCGGCTGGGGTGCTAGTGGCCCCGCCGGTGGACATCATGGAGATTTCCTGGTTCTGCTGGGAAGAGGCTAAGCTTGTTGAATTGTCTGGCCAAATCGTGTGGCCGTGATTGCTCTTTAAGACTGACATGGACAGTCTAGGTTTTCCTTAGGGAATTTGGGCGTGTCGATCGTGCTAACTTTTAGTTGAAAAGCGCTTTGACACGAAAATATCTTTATCAGAAGGTGGTGCAACCTGTGTGAGTATTTTCATACAGATATCAATACTGACACTTCGGGAGATTCGTGCTACTCCACTGCGAGTGAACATTAATCGTCATGTCTTGCCAATATTGAGAGTTCGGCTGGGGAACATAGCATAGGAAAATACTAGACGGGCAATGCATTAGTGAATAATGCTGGTGGAAAATAAAATTCATATAATATTTGGGATTGTTGCTATATGCACCATTCTGAGTGAATTTTATATATATATATATCTATATATATATATATATACAAATATATTTATAGATGGGGAAAAACGATTTGCTGTTTTTTTAGGAAAGTGAAGAGACGACCGTGAGTACAAGACTCCTCAACCGAGCAAACTGTTTAACCTGCACTGTACGGGAGTGTTTTTAAGTTCGAGAGATCAATCTGTAGGACTCCGTCCTAAACCAAGTCAATGGACGTTCCAGAGTCAATTCGGTCACAAAGAGGGAGATGGGTTGATCTGTAGGAGGGAAGCTGATAAGTGTGTGAGATCAATGATGATCAAGGATTGTGAATGTGATGTAGGCCTCAAGACCAAAACCCTAAGTGATATCCCCCATGTGACGTGTATGATGCCTCATGAACGTGGAGTCTGCAAAGAAGACACGTATTTAATTAGTCAGTCATTGACTTGATTAGACAATGAGTCTAAGTTTTGTTGAATTGAGCATGATTCACGAATGCTCAGTGATTCATGGATTGAACATGTCTGTTGAGACGTATAATTCTTGAATAAATGTTGATAATTGGATCAACATGATGAATATTGATAAACTGAGCAAATATTTCTCGTATGATGAATTGTTGGATATTGATAGTTGAACCAATATTGACGAATTGAGAAAATATTGCTCGTTTGATGAATTATTGGTAGCATGACCAAATAAAATATTAATTAAAATATTAGTACCTGAACCGAATATTATATAATTAATTAATATGTTAATTGCTAGATCAACATAAAATTATTAGTGTTTGAACTTTCTCAGATTATTATGATTTGTGGAGCATTTGTTCGAAACCTTAATTTTGATCAATTGTTCGTCAATTGATGAATTGCTGAAAATAGGTCACTGAGTGAAGGAGGGACCAACCACGTGGGATGATGGACGACCATGTGGTGCCCAAGTGCACAGGTGAGCATGCACCAGAGTCCTTAGTTGACCGGTTGGTGAAAGAATGATCAAATGATGGTGTTGATCATATATTAGAATAGTGCTCGTGCGAGCATTAGGTGATAAAACCTAATTATGGAGAAATGAGGGACCAACCAAGAGGGCATGAGACCGACCCTTAGTGGTCGTGGGACCAGCTGATGGTCGTTTGAGAAAATTCCAAGTTGGTTGGAAAGAGTTTGAGAAAATTAGGTCAAAATTATAATGATGTAGACTTAGGGCCGGCCTTGGTCGGTAAAGGAAGTATGCCTCTGTCACCATAATGTTCGTGTCTCAGTTCTGAGAGTTTTGGTATTTTCTGATGTGAGTTCGAACAATATTTTGGATTTTCAGAAGAGTTTGATCTTTGACTGAAATTCTTGATTTTTCCTGAATGAGCAAGTTGATCTTTGCTCGTTTGATCAATATTTTGAGAATATTAAAATATTAATATTTTAAAAAAATCGTGAGTAGCTTAGTCGGTCATGTGACCATTTGACTTTTTGGCTTTTTCATGGTTTGAGCAATATTTGAGAAAATATGGAAAAACCAGGGTTTTTCCTCAAACGGGGGAGTTTGATGAGATGGGGGAAATAATAATTGTGAAAACAAGGGATTGCAAGGTGTGGAACCAGCCATGGCTAGGGCATGGCCGGCCGGCTAGGTAGCCCGGTCCCATGACACCTTCCCCTATTTTTATTATTTTTCATCATTTAAGGAAAATATGGAGAAACCGTGAGTTTTTCTCAAACAAGGAAAGTTGCTTGAATGGAGGAGTTTTCATGAAATCAGGAAAATAAGAAAATAAGAAAAAATTAAAGGAAGAGGCGTGGGGGACCGGCCGGCCGGTGGGCCCGGCCCTCCCTAGGCGCCTCTTTATATTTTTTAATTATTATTTTCTCTCTCCTGTTTTTCGTAGGTTTCCTCGTTTGTCCATATTTTGAATGATCGTTTGTGTATTTGGGTGCTCGTTCGTGCATCATTATTGAGTACACTGCACCATTTTCTTGGGGCTTACTCGGTGATAGTCCAGACGCCCGATTGTTGAGTAATTATTACTAATTCATGGAATTCAATGGAGAATGGTTCATGAAATGGAGTAATAACAATAAATTGATTATCTGTTACTAATCCATGAATCCAGTCGGGGAATTCAGAGAACGGAGTAATGAGATAAAATGGTTATCTATTACTAATCCATGGAATCAGCCGGGGACAGCCATGAAACGGAGTAATGAGATAAAATAGATTATTTTCTAGGAATTCAGTCGGTGAATATCATGGTAGAATTAATCTTTTGTAGAATTGAGATATGAGATAGTTGAAGCATCATACTCGTTCTGAAGAGTGCATAGTCAGGAAACAACGTGTAGCGTTGGTGTCCTAAAGGCGTTTATCCCTCCAGCAAACAATTATGTCCAGAGAGCCACCCGGATCTATACACGGACTCTCTACATTGTCAGTGAACAACGAGTATAGTCGACGTCCTGAAGGCGTTAAGCCCTCCGATAAACAATTATTTCCAGAGAACCGCCTCATCGTTCTTCTATGTAGAGGGGGGTCTTTCCATGTAGTCAGGGAACAACGAGTATCGCCGACGTCCTGAAGGCGTTAAGCCCTCTAACAAATAATTATATCTAGAGGAACACCCAATCGTTCTTCTACATAGAGAGCACGATGAAATGCATAGCATCAAACGCTCAGCTAGTGGGAGGCCTTTCGAGAAACATATTCATCATGGCTCTGAGAGGAATGCTCACTCAGTCAAATATCGCGAAACGGTTTACGAATCGTAAAAAACGAATCGTCACATGTGTTCCTCAAGTCGGCCAGAAACATGCAGTATCATGATTTTACGATTTTAGCCCTTGTTGAAAATCCACCATCAACAATATTGAATTGCTCAATACATTTGTGAGCGAAGAGGTTTATGCACTCATTGCTTTCAAATGGATTTTGTTCCTTTGCAGGATGACACCGTATTAAATACAAGGTTTTACGATTTTACCCTTGAACTAAAAACCACCATCAATATTAAGTCCCCTGCTTAGCACGTAATAATGATGTTATTACGGGGTAAGCAATGGATGGTGACATACAAGATGAAATAGAGAAGAAAGGAATAGACGGTATTCCCGGAAGGAGTCGACCGTCGGCAGTGTGCGGGACGGTATTTGGTGCGGCCGTGGGGCATCGGTATGGTGGGCCCAGCTTCCCTTCCTTGTGCACCAAGCAAAGAAGGTTTCCTTCTTTCGTTAAAATTCCGCCAAACTTACATGTATAAAAGGGTGTTGACCCCCACCCTCCCTTGTTTCTTTTCTTTTTTAAGTTGCTCGTTTGCTCCACTCCGTCCCTGGCAACGTGTGTCTCTTTGTTTTCGCCATCATCACGAGAGATTCAACCAACAAAAGGTAAGTGCACTGCGTCCTTTTTTTTCTTATTCTTTTTTGTGGATGTGAACCCTAGCTTTAGGTGTAGCTTCCTCTAACGCGAAAACTCATCCCAATATGAATGAAACTTCTTTGTTGCAATATTATAGTCAACTTTAACAGTAGTATCAAAATAATCAACCTCACTGGAATCGCCGGCAAGACGAGCGAAGAATCATAGGTGAGCGCCATTGTTTTGCTCTTTTTTTTTGTTCGAGGGGCGTAAGTCCCCACTCGACACAGCTACAGGTATAACCCGGCCGTGGGCGTATATCCCTCGGCCAAAGAGAATTTTGTGTGTGGCTCTTTCATCCTTCTTGCTAGCTTTTATCCACATAATTCTCCATCTATGAGCTTCGACTATTAGTGATTACATTGAATTTTGATAAGAATTTGCGTGCATGATTCCTCTTTTTTGGCATGAAGTAGTGACTCTTTTTCTCTTTTCTTTATTGTAGTTATTTGAAAGTGAACGTAAGGAATTCTCGTTAAGATGTCACCTGGAAATACTTCTGCTGCTAAGCTCGGAAGTGCTAGCAATTCCAAATATATGAAAAACATAGATGATGAGCTATTTTTTGTGCCTTATCCGAACATTAGGACTCATCCTGGTCATAAAATAACCCTCTTTACGGGTTCAGAGAATGAAGAGGTCGCTCCGTAAGTTTCTCCAGTGCGTGTGATGAGATATTGTCTCCAAAATAAAGAGTATCCAGCTTCTCCCATTGATTTTTCATAATCCGCTGCGCTCTTATGAAGGATGGATGAGGCATATGTTGGGAAATGAGCGTATCAAAATAACCTGACCAAAGTGAAAGTTGTTGAAGCTGTCAAGGCGTCTGCAACACTTCGCATTAGGAAAGATGTTGCGGGTTTGATCACTTTCATTTCTCGATGGTGTCTCTCCACACACAGGTCCATACGTAGATGGGGAGAAATGACCATCTCCTTAGAAAGCGTAGCCGTTTTGCTGAGTCTTCCAGTTGCAGGGAATCTTGATTTCAAGTTGTCCAATGAAGAAGAAGTGATGTTTACCACTCTATTTTAGAAAGTAGAAGGATATAATCCGAAGTAAAATGATGAAAAATGTTTCTATACTTGGTGGGTGTCTGAATGGTTTCCTATGAAACCGAAAAGGTTCAACTGTTGGATGATGTACTCAGCGCTACGTTTTTATCCTTGTGGCTGTCTAGAGATGTTTTTGATGATGGATCTGGTAAAAATACCATAAGAAGGAAGCTCGTTATGTTTGCTATTAAGTTGGCGCAAGGCATAGTCCTCCCCCTAGGCAGTTTGTTCCTTAGGTATTTCTACTCTCCACCGATTCCCTGGCAGCGGACATGTATGCTTCCAATGTATATATGAAGGTGGATTCGCATGTTCACATTTCTTTTCTCCAAGCATGCTTATGGGAGAACTTCAAAGGTTATGCTCTTAATCCTGCAAATTTGTTCTCCAGTATATATGGGGGTTCCAGAATACTCCATTGGCAGAAGAGGCATCCAAAGTCTGGGTTGAAGATTATTGATTTTTTTTACAGCGTGCATGCCATCGATCTTCGCCCGTGGGCACCGGTTCATTCTTCTGTAGTTCAGCCAAAAACTTTTACCGTTGTTCCTGATATAGTATTGCACACCGATTGAGAGGATATGAGTTTTGGAGAGACCATATTTATGCGAAGATGCACGCCAGGATATATTCCATCTTTTTTTAACGAATCCTTTACTGCAGTTCCGTATAACATTGACAGGACCGCTCGTCAGATAGGTTTTGATCAGGGAATCCCGTTTTTTCGCCCGCCAACGCCTTCGGTGGATCTTTTGACATCTATTTTCGATACTAGCGTCTTCACAGCAAAGAAAAGCCTACCATTCTTGCTCCCAGGAAGAAAACCAGTGGCGACTGATAAGTATAAGGAATTTTGGAGAGAAGAGCTCCTAATTTTTCAAAAATTCGCGAAAGAAGTTGTGACAGTCCCGCGCGACATGCTTTCTCCTGAAACTTTGAAACAGCATAAGTTGTTGAAGTTACTTCCTTCTGGTAAACGAACCAGGGCTCGTGTTTCCAAACAGAGTGAGTGCAGTCCCCAGAAAAAAGAGGCGAGGTCGAAGACACGTGCAGGCGGCATTCGAACGACTTCAACAGCTCCGATAATTTTTAATTCTTCCAATATGCAGGTACATACGTGATTTCTCTTAACCAGTCGATTTTAGTTATTTCGAGGCGGCCTCACTAAAAACCTTCCTTTTTTAAAATCAGGGTTTCGGGAATGTGAACGCTTTTGCTAGACTCGCACGTAGTCACAACATGGCGTCCCTAGAAGAGAAATCCGGCGATACTGAGTCTCTTGAAGATGAAGATGAGGTTGAAGACGAAGAAGGTTCAGAATTCGGCAGTGATGAAGGAAGTACTTCTAAGCGTAGTAGAGAATCTAAATGCTCCAGCGAGCCGGAAGATGAATTGGTACGTCTTTTACACATTTTCTAAAAAAATGATTCGTTCTTTGACGTGAAATAAACATTAACCAGTGATATTGCAGGATGAAACTATAATGGAAAACAATATTGAGGTGGAGATGGATGATGATGCAGGGAACATTGCCGCCCCTTCTGATGAGAATGGAGATGTCGCGTCCATGGTTTTAGATGTAACTGCCTCCAAAGAACCTCCCGGAAATGGTACGGCATTAGTTGTGCATTCCGTTGCTGAAGCCACTTTCGATCCCCCTTTTGACGTCCCCTTCATAGACCAGGTGATGGTTGGAGGATTTAGCGTGCTAGCTAAGTATGCAGAGTTATACACCAGGATATGGAAGACGCATGGTCACATTGCCACTTTCAATAAGTTTAAGAGTCATTTTTCACTGGTTAAACGTGTCGAAGAAGCTCTATCTTCCATTCATAACATGTGCAGCGCAACTGTGTGCGTCGTTTCTGAGGAAATAGTTCAAAACTGGGAGTTCCACCGGGATATGTTTGTGAACTTTGAGTTTAACGCCTCCTAGTTCTGTGAAGGAATTTCTAAAATCCAAAAGCTGCAGACTGAAATGCCTGAATTCCCTTTAGGCATTTCAGGCTGCTCTCCAAAATATGAAGGACGCTTTCGCCAAGAAGAATGAGTCATTGTTGGACGATTTCCCTTAAATGCT
Organism: Papaver somniferum; assembly: GCF_003573695.1. Classification (NCBI taxonomy): domain Eukaryota; kingdom Viridiplantae; phylum Streptophyta; class Magnoliopsida; order Ranunculales; family Papaveraceae; genus Papaver; species Papaver somniferum. Next base: position 174,339,821 of record NC_039359.1, on the reverse strand, counting down.
TTTACTTCATGAACTTTCTCCTCTTAGGTTTTTTTTTTGAAAAGGCAAAACACGCCTCTTTTATGGTTTTGATTTTCTGGTTATGAACTAGTAGGTGATTGCTTTGTGAGGATTCTGAATTGATTTACTCTCAAAATGATTTTGTGAGTAATTTTCTGGAAATGATAATATTTGGATGAACTAACAAGTTGGAATGCAAATAGCGCAACCCTTTTGGAGAAAGTGTGAATGTTACATGAAAAGGGGGAATACTAGAGTAATATGATCTTTTTAGAATAATCATATTATTGTCTCTATTATCAACATGAGATGACGCATGTGTCGAGTCCCAGTGAATTTCAAAACAATTGGTTGTGTATTGTTGTTTTACGAAACTTACTTGTTCACGAGACCCAAAAACTGGCTTTCCTGGAGAATTGCTTCGAATCCAGGTTATGACGCGCCTCTCAACAATGGGAAGTCTCCAGCCAATTTGTTTTTGTTGACTGCACGTGTTGACTTGTAGAGAAATGAAGGATCTCCAGTTCATAGATGTAACTCTCCAGAGTTAATCTTTTCCTAGACAATGCGCTTCAGGCCATTGCATTCACTGGTAGGATGATAGATGAACCTGTGGTAGTGGCAATACCTCAAATCTGTCGTTTCTCGATCAGTTGGCGAGCGCCACACAGGAGGTAGTTCAACTACTCCTTCTCGTACCCAATCTTCAAGCAACTCCAAAACTTTCCTTATAGGAAACGAGAAGCGCGCGTACCCTGAGTCTGGTTTTTCTCACGTTAGTGGCCGTTTTCGTGAGAACTCTTGTGGGTCTTGATACGAAGCTCGTTTCGAGAGTGGAGTTGAGGCGCGAGTGTGTGTATAGATGCAGATCGTTTAGTTTGGCGGTTTTGTTGAAGTGCAACTTCTCTCGAGGGTCATGTTGTTGATGGTGATTTTTAGTTCAGGCTAAGATTGTAAAATCCTGTATTTAATGTACCGTCATTCTGCAAAGAGACGGATCCATTTGAAGTAATGAGTGCCCAGCCTTTTTACTTAAGCATATATTGAGCAATTCAGTATATTTACATGAAATTTATCCAGAATGGTGCATGTAGCAACAATCCCAAATATTCTGTAAATTTCAACATCCCTGCCTATATTATTCATTAACGCAAGGCTCATTGAATACTTTCATGTGCTATGTTCCCCTGCTGAACCCTTAATATTGATATGACATGAGAATTAATGTTCACTCGCAGATGAGTAGCATGTACTTCCCGAAGTATCAAGATTAAGGTCTGCATAAAAGTACCCAGTCAGAAAGCATGCTGCTCTCTGGAAATAAATTTAAAGAACTATGTGTCAACTCGCAGAATTCATCGAATTCAATCAATTTGTGATAATTCACAAGACTCAAATATTAACCTAATTGATTTGCAAAAATTAGGTGTTTTGCTCCCTGCGCAATATCTCAGACCTTGTTGGTCGAAATAAAACCTAGGCAAGCTAGGAAATTGATCCTCCATGGACTAGTAGGAGCAAAGTCCTATCAAAAATCAGAAAACAAGAAGCAAAAGAGGAGCCGCGGAAAATAGGAGAAGCTTCCAGAAGAGGCGTGGCCACACCACATGGCCGTCCAGTCTTCCCTAGCAGGTGCCACCTGCGGATGGACGCTCCCCATGCTGCTTGCCGAACCTCTTTCCTATCGACCAATCAGGTCGCTCTAAATGCGCCACATGCACATGGAATGTGGCCGGTCCCATACTTGCCGACCCTCTTTCCCATCACCAATCAGGTCGGTTAAAATGCGCCACGCGTACTAGAGACTTGGACACGCCCAATGTTTGGCCGGCCCCCTTTCCTATCGACCAATCAGGTCGTTTAAAACCCGCCACACGCATTAAAAAGGGAAAACCACACCAAATAGCCGCCATTCTAATTAATTATCTAACAAATCCTACAAACCGCGCCAACATGTTAATCGGCAGCCATGCTATTCCACGGCAGCATCATGCCATTCTGCGGCAGCAACATGCCAACATGCCATAACAGCGCAGTTGCGTGCTAACCCACTTTTCGTTCATGGCCAATGCCATAACAAATTCCACCTAGGGTATTCTGACAAGAATACGACTCTTTTTCTAGTGGCATTAGTCGAAACCCTAATTCCTAGTCGTGGCCTAAATTATGCCGCTTCGGCCCCACAACATGCCACAAGCCATGTGGGACCCAGAAAACCCTAAAATGGCGCCATGATATGGCCACCCATGGCTATACTTGCGCCTATGGTCGTTCCCACATTATGGCCCTGCCATAATTCCTTTGACGCGGTCATGGCACTATCCGCACAAAAATGTCATTGTGTCGCGGCTACATGCCACACGTGCTAATTAGTTTTTTGGAATTCCAAACCCTAATTTGGATAGGGCCGCTACACCAACCATACAAATAATGCCACCCGGGGCATTAAGTATAATACGGAAACTAGAGACAATATCGTTGATCTATATTTAGACCTAACACCAATATGCGAAGATATAGTGGACGCGGCTACGCCAGATGCTATTTGCGCCACTATGCCACTGGAAGGCGCCAATCGTGCTACTATACCACTGGCATGTGCCAATCACGCCACTATGCCATTACCAGGTGCCAACGGGATGTGGCCATAATCAACGACCACCTTCTCTCATAAATTGCAATCTCGGCCGTCCAGCTTCGCCACGGAATTAACCAGCCTATGATAAGTCTTAGGTGACCAACCAAAACTAACCTAATAGCGTAACACGCCATTTTCCTGCGGCAAGTCTCATGACTTGACTTTCCACAAATGATTATCCGCCAGCTAGCTGGCGTACGATTAATCAGAATAACCATGTCTTGCACACAAGACCCTCTCAGCAATCTGCTTCACATTTTCCACGAAAAACACTCGAGACATAAAACATGTCATAAACTGGGAGATGCTCATAAGGGTATTGATCTGGCGGTTTACTGCGTGCGGCGTGCAACACGCCCATTATAAGAAAGTGTCAGGAAAGTGCACAGTTAGTGGGTGCAAGAAGTAGTGGGTGTAAACTAACCTGTTTCCCCTCATAGTAGGGACGTGGTTTCTAGCATTTACACATTACCCCACTTCTCCATAACTCTACCACTCCCAATTCCTACAATATCAGTGTGCGCTCAATTATGGCTTGTATAAATAGGTTTCTGCCTATTTAGACCAAAAGGAGAGTTTTGGTTAACAACAACACAAGTATTCAGAGTAACACAAAAAGAACTGATAGCTTACATTCCACAAGCCAGTTCCAAATTCGGATACAAGTCATAAAACAGACACCCTCAAAATTCAATATTTTGATCTCAACACCTTCTTCGCTTGCCTCCTTAAGATCAACCCTTCTCCTTCAGTTTGTGACTGAAGCCAGTCTAGAAGGGCCATTTCTTGGTTTAGGCCAGAATTGTACAGATTGATCTCTCGAATCTAAAGTACTCCTGTGCAGTGGATTTGTTTAGGGTTTAGATTCCTCTCTCGGTGGCACACCCAAATTCACCAAAACCAGCAGAATCAGTTTTTACCCCAAAACAACTGGCGACCAAAGTGGGAGATTAATCTCTCGGTTGCAAAGCCAATTTCTCAATTTTCATTCCAATCTTCCCAAACTCAAGATGGTGGATCTTATGTCTAAATTCAATCATTAACCAGAATTCATCCAATCACCAATCCCAACTTTTCGCTTCATGAGTTACCCCGGCTATACCAAAAACTTCCAAAGCCGCTAATGCTCGAAATCCAATCACCATGGAAGGTATGGCAAAAATATTAGAAGATGTTGTCGCAAATCAAGCTAATATTGTCAAGCTGCAAAATGAGACGTTTTGTCTCTTAGAGAGTATGGCAAACCGGATGTAGCAAGAGCCAGCAAACATTCGCTCGGAGAACTCCACCAATTTCATAGATGACACAAAAAATGTTAAATCCTTATCTGAGGTTTGTGCCTCCACCAATGGTGATGCAGACAGAGTATGTGGATGTATCGAACGAGAGCAAAAGGGAATGACCAACACCAATGTACCGTCTGCAAGTGCAGTCAACACATCCCATGGCGTTACATCCTCTAGCACCAATTCCAGCAGCACCGGAAGCATCCCCTCTGGCATGACGCCTCCTAATATTTCTTCGAGCATGATGCCTCCAATCATCACCAGGGCTGCTACTACTTCTTCGCCGAGACGAGATACTGGAGAAGCCAGAGGAAACCAATCTCCCATTACCATTATCGATTTAATGGAGAGACAGGAAATTCTTACCAAAACTAAGACGGACATGGACACAACTCAGAAGGAGCGAAACAACGAACATCTGAATGATTATGTCAAGGGATTTAGAATTCAGGCGTTAGATTTTCATGATACAAATGTGAACATCAACTGGTGGAGTTGTGCATTAATGCTTTCTATGGACTCTGTTCACAAAACCGTGCATGATGAAGCATGTGTGTGATATTCTCTATTTTTCCAAGGCGCAGCGCCGAGATATATTTTCAGCCCTCAACCGTGTTGTGTCGGGCAGGCGATTGTTTTCAATTGGAGAATATACCCCGAAATCCTAGTCTCTCTTGGAAGTTAGGCTAGTAAACGTAATTGGGGACTCCTAACCACTACTCACCTGAAAGGTGTCAAGTTTTAAAACACACTGATTGACGCGGGCTCTGACTTCAACATTGTCACCCCCAAGACTCTGAGAGCTAGAAGCTGCTCACTGCCCGACTATGATGGAAAACTCATAAGGAAAGTCGATAGATGCTTATGGGTACATTAATCTCGAAATCAAGATAGAAGGCGCCCTAACACACGCCAAGTTTCTTATTGTCGAGGAATACTCGAATCATGATATGGTTCTGGGGCGCCCATGGATATATAGCAACAAAGCGAAACTAGGAGTATGTTCCCTGCCAATGTTTATACCTGAGAGGGTCTCCAACAAGTCGTCCAATCCTGAAGATTATTTGTTTCCGTATAGACAACTCGCAAATGTGATACAATTTCCTAGAGAGTGTATCTTTGCAGGTTCCAAGAGTAAGTCTTGAACAACTCTCTTTACAACCGGCTATTTTTCTTCCCATGAAGACCTGGGGACTTTTTTCCGTCTATCAATCCGTCGTCATCCTGATGTCATCACTAATGCCTGATGCTGCTTACTCACGGGAGAGCCTAACATACCCAAATCCCAACCTAGCGCGAAGGACATGCCTAGCGGAGACAGAGCTAATTTATTATCCTTAAACTAAATGTTTTATATCTATTAGACATATCAAATAAATTATAAATATCCTAGTGTTGATACGTGCTAATTCCTCAGCACAAACTATTGTGTTGTCAGGCATACTGACAACACGATTTCCTCTTATTGTTGAGATGTGCAAATTTCTCAACACTCGCTACTGTGTTGCCAGGAATACTGACTCAACACATCCTTCCTCTAAGTGTTGAGACGTGCAAATTCCTCAACACTCATTATTGTGTTGTCAAGCACACTGCCTCAACACATTTTCCTCTTAGTGTTGAGACGTGCAAATTCCTCAACACTCACTACTGTGTTTCCAGGCATACTGCCTCAACACATATCTCCTCTTAGTGTTGATACGTGCAAATTCTTCAACACCCACTACTGTGTTGCCAGGCATATTGCCTCAATACATCCTTTCTTTTAGTGTTGAGACGTGCAAATTCCTCAACACTCACTATTGTGTTGTCAGGCATACTGCCTTAACACGTTTTCCTTTTAGTGTTGAGAAGTGCAAATTCCTCAACACCTGCTATTGTGTTGCCAGGAACACTGCCTCAACACATCCTCCTTCTTAGTGTTGAGACGTGCAAATTCCTCAACACTCGCTATTGTGTTGGCAGGCGTACTGCCTCAACATGATTTCCTCTTAGTGTTGAGACGCGCAAATTCCTCATCACCCACTACTGTGTTGCCAGGAACACTGCCTCAACACATCCTCCCTCTTATTGTTGAGACGTGCAAATTCCTCAACACTTATTATTGTATTTTCTGGCATACTGCCTCAACACGATTTCCTCTTAGTGTTGAGATGTGCAAATTCCTCAACACTCACTACTCTGCTGCCATGCATACTGCCTCAACACATCCTTCCTCTTAATGTTGAGACGTGCAAATTCCTCAACACTCACTATTGTGTTGTCAGGCATACTGCCTCAACACGTTTTTCTCTTAGTGTTGAGACGTTCAAAATCCCCAACACTCACTACTGTGTTGCCAGGCATACTTCCTCAACACATCCTTCCTCTTAGTGGTGAGACGTGCAAATTCCTCAACACTCACTACTGTGTTTCCAGGCATACTGCCTCAACACATCCTTCCTCTTAGTGTTGAGACGTGCAAATTCCTCAACACTCAATACTGTGTTTTCAGGCATACTTCATCAACATATCCTCACCTTAGTGTCGAAACGAAGCAATTCCTCAACATTCACTACTGTGTTGTCAGGCATCACTGCCTCAACACATCTTCATCTTAGTGTTGAGACGCGCAATGTCATCATCACTCACTCGTGTTGTCAGGCGTCACTGCCTCAACACATCATAGTGTTGACGGCTCCACCACTTCAACACTCATCTTTGTATTCAAGGCTCAACTGCCTTAACACTCATCAGTTGAGGCTCCACTACTTAGATACATATTTTTAGTATTCTCGGCATCAACGTACTAGAAGGGTGATTGCTACTTGCATCGACGTTTCATTAAACATGTTTTTCTCAAAGCCCAAGTCGGCCTCTCTCTAATGGTCACGTCTGTTTACTCTTCTCATGAATTTTATTTTCATCTATCACCATCTAGTGCTTACCCCGCAATAATGTCACTATTACATGCTAAGCATGGGACTTAATTTTGATGGTGGTTTTTAGTTCAGGGCTAAGATTGTAAAACCCTGTATTTAATGTACCGTCATTCTGCAAAGATACGGAGCCATTTGAAGTAATGAGTGACTAGCCTTTTTACTTACGCATATATTGAGCAATTCAGTATATTTACATGAAATTTATCCAGAATGGTGCATGTAGCAACAATCCCAAATATTCTGTAAATTTCAACATCATTGCCTATCTTATTCATTAATGTAAGGCTCATTAAATACTTTCCTGTGCTATGATCCACGGCTGAACCCTTAATATTGATATGACATGACAATTAATGTTCACTCGCAGCTGAGTAGCATGAATTTCCTGAAGTATGAAGATTAAGGTCTGCATAAAAGTACTCAGTCATAAAGCATGCTACTCTCTGGCAATAAATTTAAAGAACTATGTGTCAACACACAGAATTCATCGAATTCAATCAATTTGTGATAATTCACAAGAATCAAATATTAAGCTAATTTATTTGCAAAAATTAGGTTTTTGGTGCCCTGCGCAATATCTCAGACCTTGCTGGTCAAAATTAAACCTAGGCAAGCTAGGGAATTGATCCGCTATGGACTAGTATGAGCAAAGTCCAATCAAAAATCAAAAAACAAGAAGCAAAAGAGGAGCCACAGAAAATAGGAGCAGCAGACAGAAGAGGCGTGGCCACACCACATGGCCGGCCAGTCTTCCATAGCAGGTGCCACCTGTAGATGGACGCTCCCTATGCTGCTTGTCGGCCCTCTTTCCTATCGACCAATCAGGTCGCTCTAAATGCGCCACATGCACATGGAATGTGGCCGGGCCCATACTTGTCGGCCTTCTTTCCCATCACCAATCAGGTCGCTTTAAATGAGCCACGCACACTAAAGACGTGGACACGCCCCGTGTTTGGACGACCCCCTTTCCTATCGACCAATCAGGTCGTTTATAACCCGCCACACGCATTATAAAGCGCAAACCACACCAAATGGACGCCATGCCAATTAATTAGCTAACCAATCCTACAAACCGCGCCAACATGTTAATCGGCAGCCATGCCATTCCGCGGCAGCATCATGCCATTCCGCGGCAGCATCATGCCAACATGCCATTCTGCGGCAGCAACATGCCATAACAGCGCAGCTGCGTGCTAACCCACTTTTCGTTCATGGCCAACGTCATAAAAAATTCCAATTAGGGTATTCCGACCAGAATACGACTCTTGTTCTAGTGGAATTAGTCGAAACCCTAATTTCTAGTCGTGGCCTAAATTATGCCGCTTCAGCCCCACAACATGTCACAAGCCATGTGGACCCAGAAAACCCTAAAAATGGCGCCATGTTATGGACACCCATGGCTATCCTTGCGCATATGGTCGTTCCCACATTATGGCCCTGCCATAATTCCTTTGACGCGGCCATGGCACTATCCGCTGAAAAACGTCACCGTGTCGCGGCCACATGCCACGCGTGCTAATTAGGTTTCTAACTTGCAAAACCCTAATTTGGAAAGATACGCTACACCAACCATGCCAAATAATTCCACTCAGGGCATTAAGTTTGATAAGGAAACTAAAGACAATATCGTTGATCAATATTTGGACCTAACACCAATGTGCCAAGATATAGTGGTAGCGGCTACGCCAGACGCTATTCGCGCCACTATGCTACTGGCAGGCGCCAATCGTGCCAATATACCACTGGCATGTGCCAATCGCACCACTATGCCATTACCACGTGCCAACGGGATGTGTCCATAATCAACGACCACCTTTTCTCATAAATTGTAATCTCGGCCCTCCAGGTTCGCCACGGAATTAACCACCCTATGATAAGTCTTAGGTGACCAATCAAAACTAACCTAATAGCGTCACACGCCATTTTCCTTCGGAAAGTCTCATGACTTGACTTGCCACACATGATTATCCGCCACCTAGCTGGCGTACGATTGATCAGAATAACCAGGTCTTGCACACAAGACCCTCTTAGCAATCTGGTGCATATTTTCCACGAAAATACTCGAGACATCAAACATGTCACAAACTGGGGGATGCTCATCAACGTATTGGTCTGGAAGTTTACAGCGTGCGGCGTGCAACACGCCCATTATAAGAAAGTCTCAGGAAAGTGGAAAGTTAGTGGCGGCAAGAAGTAGTGGGTGTAAACTAACCCGTTTCCCCTCATAGTAGGGACGTGGTTTCTAGCATTTACACATTACCCCACTTCTTCATCACTCAACCACTCCCACTTCCTACGATATCAGGGTGCGTTCAATTATGACTTGTATAAATAGGTTGCTGCTTATTTCCACCAAAAGAAGAGTTTTGGTTAACAACAACACAAGTATTCAGAGAAACACAAAAAGAACTGATAGCTTACATTCCACAAGCCAGATCCAAATTCTGATACAAGTCATAAAACAGCCACACCCTCAAAATTTAACATTTTGATCTCAACACCTTCTTCGTTTCCCTCCTTAAGATCAACCCTTCTCCTTCACTTTGTGACCGAAGCAAGTCTGGAACGGCAATTTCTTGGTTTAGGCCATAATTGTACATATTGATCTCTCGAATCTAAAGTACTCCCGTGCAGTGCATTTGTTTAGGGTTTAGATTCGTTTCTCGGAGGCACACCCAAATTAATCAAAACCAGCAGAATCAGTTTTTACCCCAAAACACCTGCATCGGTGACAATAGCGCTATGAGGTGGTTGAACTGAGTACTGTTCATCAGCGCAGTTCTTGTCTCCATTGAGGCCTTGGTAAATTTATCCTTCTTCAGGCGCTTCTCTGTTTAGTAAAGTCAGAGCGGTCTTGGCTACGGATTGTTGGACAACTTTCTGAACTTCTGCGAGGGTTTGGAGATATAAGTTTTCCAACAAATCTTCATAGGCCGGATCATTCCTATTATCTTGCAAATATTATGGCGCACCTGGAAGGTCTCTTCCCTTGGCCTTGTTAAACTGCTTTAGCTCTTTGTCGTTGGCGGAGGCACAGACTTCAGACAAAGACTCAACATTTTTTGTGTCGCTTCTAAAATTGGTGGCATCCTTCGAGCAAGTGTTTGTTGATTCTTGCCATAACTGGTTTTCCATACTCTTTAAGATATAAAACGTCTCTTTTTCCAGCTTGACGATATTGGCTTGATTCGCGACAACGTCCTCCAGCATTTTCGTCACATCTTCCATGGTGATTGGATTTCGAGCATTCGTGATTTTGGAAGAGTTTGGTTGACTCGGGTACATCATAAAAGGGAAAGTTGGAATTGGGAAAATAAAATTGAAAATTGCTCTTGCAACCGAGAGATTAATCTCCCACTATTGTCGCCAGTTGTTGTGGGGTAAAAACTGATTCTGCTGATTTTGGTAAATTTAGGTGTGTTGATGAGAAACGAATTCAAACCCTAAAACAATGTATCGCACATGAGTACTTTTAAGTTCGAGAGATCAATCTGTAAGACTCTGGCCTAAACCAAGAAATGTCCATTCCATATTCAATTCGGTCACAAAGTGAAGGAGAAGGGTTGATCTTAGGGAGGGAAGTGAAGAAAGTGTTTGAGATCAGAATGTTGAATTATGAAGGTGTGGCTGTTTTATAACTTGTATCAGAATGTGGAACTGGATTGCAGAACGTAAGCTATCAGTTCTTGGTATTTTCTAGATACTTGTGTTAATCACACTTGTGTTCTCTGAAAAGATGAGGGTACCCAAATATACCTCAATCTAAAACTTTTCCACCTATAATTCCTTTTCCGAAAGTGATTGTCTATTAACTGAGTCGATAAAATACAACTAATTGGTTCATACTTCGTGTGATCGTTTATGGATACAAGGTCGAGACAATACAACAACGAAGTATGTTTACTTGATAATAGGTTCAGACTTAACCAAACTCTAGGGATTGTCTATCAAGTAAAATAGGAATCAACGTTTGTGCGATTTACTTTAAATTTTAATAAACACAATTATGATTGTGGAAAATAAAAGTAAATGACACAACAAGATTTTTTTAACGAGGAAACCGCAAATGCAGAAAAACCTCGGGACCTATTCAAGAATTGAATACTCTCAGAATTAAGCCGCTATACAAAATAAAACCAACTTCGTATAGTTGAGACCAAGAAACTAAACCTATAGTTCACCTAGTTCCCTCAGTATCCCTGCGCCTCCAACTTGTTAATAAGTCATGCACTTGGAACAATTCCTTTGGTTCGTATTCCAAACAGTAAAGAAACAATAAATATGTTCGGTAAAAACTCTTTTCAAACAACGTGATATAAGTCTGATAAAGGCTCTTTCGTTTAACCAATAAACTCCTTTGTCGGGTCCTTAGATCAATCTCTCAACAACCACCGAAGTAATTGTTAGACTATGCAATCAATACTATTAATCACAAAGAAGTGTATTGATGCCAATCTACTCAACTAATCAATCCAATCTATCACAAAGATAAGCCGATTATAGTTGGATCCCCTTCCAGCCGAAACCAGTATTGTGCACACCAAAGATTATGAACCCAAAAAGTCTTCTTGTCTTCAAATCTTCTTTAATCTTCAATCATCACCTGCACACAATCAACTTGAATCTCTTGTGATCAATCACACAAAGAACGGAGTCTGTTAACGTTGGATTATCACAAGACGTCTTTAGATCTACAAACAGTCTAAAGATCCCCGTCGAAATTTCGATCTACTTTGAGTGAATCTTATATCAGAAGAGAAGATTCTCAAGCGTAAACAAACTAGGTGCAATCAAAGTTCAACAACCGTTAGTCAAATCAAAAACTAATAATAAACTGCAATTATCTAGTTTCCCATCAACAATACTAATAGAGCATCTTAATCCCAAAGAAGTCTTTAAACTGAGCGGTCGTAAGATATTTCACCTACTTAGGTTACTTTCCTCTCCGAATAGGCGGCTCCACCAGTAACAACACAACTAGGTATTTTTGCTGGCTTTGAGGATTATTTTGCTAGAAATGAAAACTTCAATATTTATATACAAGGAAGTTTGGAAACCAAGGAATTTCCAAAAACGAATATTCTCAAAGATATGCAATAAACACAAAATCGGTTTTTATAACTCCTGGAAATGCACTGTCCAAATATTGACCGAAATCCCAATAGAAAAATCTATAATCAGTAAATGCACATTACTAATTGTTATTTTCTAAAGATATGCCTTTAATTGCTGGAAATTAAATAGCATATAAAAATTAAGAAACCTTAATTAAAAGATTCTCAATTTATTTCGATCTTGGGATTCTCCTTTAGTTTGCAAGTATTTTTTCATACTTAGAATCTTGGAAACGATTTGCCACACTTCCAAACAAGTTTAGAATTGGTTCTTCTGAATTCCAAGAACTATGTGACTGATTATCCTATCAAATCACCGATTATGGGTTTCACGGTTCTACCAAAACAAGTTCGGTTCTACCTCCATGTGAGTACTGTGCATAGTCACACTAGTTACCAAAATTCGGTTGACTAGGTACTAGGATCGGTTCCCCACAACTTGTGGTAACTACCTGTATTCGGTTGCACATTTCCATAGGATCGGTTCCCATAAAACTACAAACTTGTTGCACATGTTCATAGGATCGGTTCCCCCATCTACTAAAAACGTGTTGTACCTCTTACAAGATCGATTCCCTCTTGTAAATGTGTTTCACCTCTTACTAGGACTGGTTCCCCAATGACTAGATAAAAGTTGTTATTTACAAGGCATCGATCATACCATCTTGAGTGATTACTTAAGATCGGTTTCACTAATATAAGTCATACCAATACATAAGTCAAGCCTTATGAATAGTTTTACCAAGATACATAAACAAGTTTATGAGCGGTTATACTAAACACACATATTGGTAATTCAAAATAGATTTGCAATGAATAACAATACCAATAAGCCTAGCGATTTCCCTTTCGATTCACAAAACGAGCTTATGAACTTACTTCCTTTAAACGAATGTAAAACATTGTTTCCTAGGATGAAATCTTCACTCATACCCACACATAATCACAATAGCATTCATATGATCATGTCGATGTATTATATACAAAGTTTAATGGTTAAGCAATAAACCTCGTATTGTATTCCTTAATACTATGTCTAACTAGAGTATCATACACAGCTTCACAGTTATATTTTCAATATGCACGACTTGAAAGATACGTTAGGGAATGAAACAGTTCAAGTCAAATATTACTAACCTCAAGAGGAATATGATATTGTCGTTGTAGCTCCATACTTCTTCACATTATTCAAGTCTTCGTGTAATACTTGTAAGTCTCATATCCTAACACTTTCAAGCTAACCTATACGAAGTTGACTCTAGTATATAATCAAGCGACTCTTTAAATGAGGTTTGATTCACTAAAATATGACAACCAAACTTGACATACCAACGCTTGGTGGGTTCAACCGAGCTTTGCTATAACAATCACCCCCTTTGTCAATTTTAGTGACAAAGCTCTTACATCATATGGATAAACAAATTATAAAAATTCATTATACACATACGCTTGATTCCAAGTTCAACAACACAAAACCTGCATTCAATTCAATCCTTAAATGTCGTTGCTGACATCATAATAACAAAGCTAATACTCCCCATAAAGGTAAGATAGGTAGATTTTCAATCCGCACGTCTTTGTTATTTTCATGTAGTTCCTCATAACTACATATCATATGGTATGTGACTCCGCCTTATTCTATGTGATACGTCCCAAATCATAAACCTGCTTAGCTAATAGGATTACAACCTAATTGAAGCATCAAACCTATAATACCGATCTTAAGAAAACTCAGTTATAAGCTAATTCCAAACACAAATCCATACACTGTGATATTGTATAAATGAAGAACTCTCCAGTGATACGAATATATTAATATGTTATTTTACAGAATAAATAAAGAATAAAGTTATATAAAAGATTCATAATATCTCTAACATCGCAAAAAGATTTAAGCTACGATAACAGATATCTTCACGCGCACCATTTCTTCTGATTACTGAAAATGAAGTGGGAGTGAGTGAGCACATCATCCCAAATGGGGGCTCAGTGGGTATCATTATAACATTCAAGTAATCACTAACATGCATCACAGTTCTACTAAAAAAATATATAAACATCTTTTATACGCAACATAGAGCAGAAGATTGCTTCAATTCATATCCCCGGATATTGCGTCCATAGTGGTAATATCCGTGAAAGATGCACCTCCGGATGGATCTACGAGAAAAGAATTAAACAACCTAAACATATGTTATCCTAACCTCGTCTCACTCAATGGATGATAAGATGCTAGGTATAACTCCAGTCTCAAATGATAGCATGAATCCAGGTACCGCAAGATATTATCGAGGAATGTGTACACCTCATAAACCCAATGCCACCATCTAAGTCTAGAATATAATAAGATTTTGATTACTATGATCTGACCCCGCACAATAGGTTCACAAAAGGCCCAATTATTTTTCATAGACCGAAGTCACCGAATAATAACCATATCCAGTCATGAACCTAACCTACAATTTCTTCCTAAGTCAAGATCATAGTAACCCAGTCATACTACTAAGACTGCACAATCAAAGTATAATATGCACATGTCGGGGTAAAGACGGACTACTAAGTAATAATCAACCGGGGTAAATCCAGACTACTATCTTAAGACAATAAAATGTAATTATAATCAACCGGGGTAAAGCCGGACTACTAGGTAATATTCGAACAACGTAGCATTATCCTGCTAAAACTTACCCAAGAGCTATGGGGAATCATAGACACTCTTCCCGGGGAAACCACCCAACGCACATTACACAACATACCCATTGAATTACAAACAATATGCTTACAGAAATTAAAGACTCGTCATGCTCGCAGATAAAGTAAACTTAATGATTACAAGAAGGTTACAGAGTTCCCACCTGATATTGAAAGCAAACCACGCCTACCTTGAAATCCACAATCCACTGGTTCATCATATGAATCATTCGTTGTTAATAACGACTAACTGTTAATCACACAAATACTCTAAGAAATTATCCAAAAGGTTCATATCATAATCGCATACAATTCTCTAGTTATAGGACTAAGTGAACTATCTAATGGTACTAAGCCCATTTATGGTTTTACATCTTACACTATCCATTTTTGGCCCATCTAAAGGTTCACTAATTCAAGTAGGTTATATCTATAGTCTAGTAGATATGTCTTATGAACATCTACAACTTTGTAGAAGGAACCAAAGGCTAATCCGGACCATAAGGGGTCCAAAATATCAAACTAGGAAAATAAGGTACATTCTGGTCAACTAACAGTCCACGATAACGGTCAATAGAGTAGACTAACGGTAAACGTCAGTCAAATGTCAAGGTCCAGTCAAATGGTTAGAGTCAGCAGATAAAGTCGGGTAAAGTCAAAGGTCAACAGGTCCATGTCAAGGTTCACTGAGTCAAACTGATTCAACTCAGTCAGATAGTTAAGTCAGGGAAAACTAAACAAGTCAGACATCTAACTGATCTGAAAGGTTCAAGGCTAAAGCCTTTGCACATGCTAGAGCCATTGCTCAGGCCATTCTATACTAATGCACAATAATGATGCAACACATAACGTGCTAAGACTAAAAGATACATTTCTATCTCTAGAACACTAACTTCTTCTTCATTACTTCAATTCTAATAGATATACACAAACACCAGTTCATCTGAATCGTTTCCAATCATACATTCACTTCCTGTAAACTTCATAACCTAATCACAACAGTATACTCAGCTTTCCTACAATTGCAACTCTAAGTTTTCACAACAACCACTATCTAAATATTCGTTAATTTAACCTTTCTTCATCGTACCAACTCATTCTCAGTTCAACCTATTCTCTCAATTTTAGACACACATACACTCAGCTCAAGTAACCTTGTACCTCAGTTCAAATCACCATCACTATGACCCCAATTCCATTTACATTTCATATGCACCATCAAACTCCAACAACTGCAACTCCAGCCAACCCTGCACCTGTGAAAACCAATGTTGAAAGCTCCATATCCGTGCTATAACACCAACACCTATAGTTTCTAAACCTCTACCAGCAATTCTCATCACTAGCTCACTTTGTATATATATCAGGCCTCTTCATTGCATTGTATAACACCACACATAACTCCCCCATCCCTAGATACTACTATCACTAATCTGCAAACAAAACCATCATGAATTTAACTTCACTTTCATTACCATGCAATCTAACTTACATGACCTGCACTTCCACTTGTAACATTGAACTGCAGCTGCAACCCACAATTATAAGCCGAACACACTACTCAATCCCAAATACTTCAGCCACCAACATAATCATCCAACCACCATAATCAACTGAAACTCAAAAAGAGTCTCAAATACTCTTATACCCAATTTCTATCATCAATTGAATTAGCCACTACCACTACCAATTAATCTTCTTCAATTAAGATCAAGAACCCTAATTTCATCAACAGTTTCATCATGTTCTTAACCAACAACATGAAACACAACAACAACACATCTCTGAATTATTTACTCTTTTCTAATTCCAGAAATCTTCTTCAAGCCCCTAATCCAAATTTCCTTGGATGCAAGACCCTAATTTAATAACCTATATTCAAACACCACCATTCCAAACATCTTCTTTATCTGAAATTACTCAACTCAGGAACCCTAATTACACAACCCTTTAACCTGATTCCTAAAGGAAACTTAAATTAAACCTAATACATCTAATTATACTTCAATTAAGAGAAAACTCATCATAAATAACTCGATTAATCAATCAAATCATACAATAGACGCTCGAATTAATAAAACCCTAATTTACCTTTTCTCTGTTCTTTCTTCCTGTGATCGAACAATTTCAACACCATCACCATCGTCTTCAATCAATTAGAGTAGTTAAGGTTTACAAGAATTCTCGTACAAAGAAGCTCAAATCTCTAAAATCGATTAACAGAGAAGAGAATAAGAGAAACATGGAAGAAGCAGAAAATAGAAGAATGATTTCTCTTTGAAACGTGTAGGTGATAAGGACAATGATAATTACTGAGACACCCAGATAAATGGATAAGGGCTGTCAAGTCGGTTTAAAGCGAAAAGAGTAATTTTCTCTTAATATGATTATATCTTCTTCGTCCGATATCCGAATGACACGTTTGAGTAATCCATTTCGCGTAACTTTTCGAGATCTATCTAAAGGTAGTAGTTTCGTATATAAATATTTTTAGTTTAATTTATATTAATTAAAATCTATATTAACTAATCGAGTCAATAGTGGTTAACTCGTCCCTTGACTGGTCTATTAGCGTTGACGAGCTTGAGGGTCCTTACATTCTCCCACCTTATATATTTTCATCCTCGAAAAAAGAACCATTCTACTGATCTTCAAGAACTCCTCACCTTATGGAGAAACACTATCTCTCGACTAAGTGCAAGTACTGCTCATACTTACAAACGCGCGAAAAACCAACTCATTTCAAATGAGTTCGAAACAATTGAAACAGAACACAAATCTATATGTCTTTCTACAACTAGTAGTTAAAATTTGTAGTTCTAGGTTAGGTTCACTAATTTCTGTTTTAATAGACAATTGGTTCTTAGTACATTAGAATATACTCTATCATAAAGGTTTTATATGAATCTGAAATCTATCATTCAAAATTATAAACCTCAGGTATACTGATTTAAACACTAATAAATAAATAAGTCCTAGTTCTTCATACTAATTTTTTATCTCAATAAATTGATAGTTCTACGTATAAGTCAAGGTACTCAATAAATTTCTATGTGGCCTTTGGGATCTATCAAATATAATACTGTCACTAATTATTATTTTATTATTGTTTTTTTGGATTGTCAACATGCTCATACTTTTTAAACCAATTATTCTTTATTCTTTATTAGCTTTGCAAAACATAATATAATTGGTTTACCCTACAATTTTTACTTCACAAAATGTACACACAACAATACAAACAAAAAAGTCAACCAAATAAATCTTTTAATTATTGATAGCTTTTAGTGATTAAGATTTACCTCATAGCTCATCCCAGCTCTAAACTAATCTAGTTCAGCAAACGGTACTAATTATCATCTATTGTTGCCCATGTAAGATCTAATGGTGAGCTCTGATACCAACTTGAGACGTCCCAAATAACAAACCTGCTTATCTAATAGGATTACAACCTAATTGAAGCATCAAACCTATAATACCGATCTTAAGAAAACTCAGTTATATAAGCTAATTCCAAACACAAACCCATACGCTCGATATTGTATAAATGAAGAACTCTCTTGTGATATGAATATATTAATGTGTTGTTTTACATAATAAATAAAGAATAAAGTTATATAAAAGATTCATAGTATTTCTAACATCGCAAAAAGCTTTAAGCTACGATAACATATATCTTCACGTGCACCATTTCTTCTGATTACTGAAACTGAAGTGGGAGCGAGTGAGCACATCATCCCAAATAGGGGCTCAGTGGTTATCATTATAACATTCAAGTAATCACTAACATGCATCACAGTTCTACTAAAGAAAAAACAATAAACATCTTTTACATGCAACATAAAGCAGAAGATTGCTTCAATTCATATTCCCCGATATTACGTCCATAGTGGTAATATCCTTGAAAGATGCACCTTTGAATGGATCTACGAGAAAAGAATTAAACAACCTAAACATATGTTATCCCAACCTCGTCTCACTCAATGGAGGAGAAGATGCTAGATATAACTCCACTCTCAAATGATAGCATGAATCCAGGTACCGTAAGATATTATCGTGGAATGCGTACATCTCATAAAACCCAATTCCACCATCTAAGTCTAGAATATAATAATATTTTGATTACTATGATCTGACCCTGCACAACAGGTTCACAAAAGGCCCAATCATTGTTCATAGACCGAAGTCACCGAATAATAACCATATCCAGTCATGAACCTAGATTTTCTTCCTAATTCAAGATCATAGTAACCCAGTCATACTAGTAAGACTGCACAATCAAAGTATAATATGCACATGAGTGACTTCCCCAAATAAAATAGTATATATAATAATCAATCGGGGTAAAGCCAGACTACTATGTAATAATCAACCGGGATAAATCCGTACCACTATCTTAAGAAAATAAAATGTAATAATAATCAACTAGGGTAAAGACGGACTACTAGGTAATATTCGAACAACGTAGCATTGCCCTACTAAAACTTATCCAAGAGCTATGGGGAATCACAGACAGTCTTCGCGGGGAAACCACTCAATGCATATTACATAACATACCTATTGAATTACAAACAATATGCTTACAGAAATTAAAGACTCATCATGCTCGCAGAGAAAGTAAACTTAATTATTACAAGAAGGTTACAGAGTTCCCACCTGATATAGAAGGCAAACCACGCCTACAGACTAAAAGGTTACAGAGTTCCCACCTTGAAATCCACAATCCACTGGTTCATCCTATAAATCATTCATTGCTAATAACGACTAACTGTTAATCACACAAATACCCTAACAAATTAGCCAAAAGGCTCATACAAGGCTCATATCGTAATCTCATACAATTCTCTAGTTATAGACTAAGTGAACTATCTAAAGGTACTAAAACCATTTATGGTTTTACATCTTTCATTATCCATTTTTGGCACATCTAAAGGTTCACTAATTCAAGTAGGTTATATCTATGATCTATTAGATATGTCTTATGAACATCTACAACTTTGTAGAAGGAACCAAAGGCTAATTCGGACCATAAGGGGTCCAAAGTATCAATCTAGGAAAATAAGGTCCATTCTGGTCAACTAACAGTCAACGATAATGGTCAATAGAGTAGACTAACAGTAAACGCCAGTCAAATGTCAAGGTCCAGTCAAATAGTCCGAGTCAGCAGACAAAGTCGGGTAAAGTCAAAGGTCAACTGGTCCATGTTAAGGTTCACTGATTCAAACCGATTCAACTCAGTCAGATAGTTAAGTCAGGGAAAACTAAACAAGTCAGACATCTAACTGATCCGAAAGGTTCAAGGCTAAAGCCTTTGCACAGGCCTGAGCCATCGCTCATGCCATTCAATACTAATGCACAATAATGATGCAACACATAACCTGCTAAGACTAAAAGATACATTTCTAGCTCTACAACACTAACTTCTTCTTCATTACTTCAATTCTACCAGATATACACAAACACCACTTCATCTGAATCATTCCAGTCATACATTCACTTCCTGTAAACTTCATAACCTAATCACAACAATATACTCAGCTTTCCTATAATTGCAGCTCTAAGTTTTCACCACAACCACTATCTAAATATTCGACAATTTAACCTTTCTTCATCCTAGCAACTCATTCTCAGTTCAAACTATTCTCTCAATTTTAGACACACATACACTCAGCTCAAGTAACCCTGTACCTCGGTTCAAATCACCATCACTATGACCCCAATTCCATTTATATTTCACATGCTCATACTTTTTAAACAAATTATTCTCTATTATTTATTAGCTTTGCAAAACATAATATACTTGGTTTACCCTACAATTTTTACTTCACAAAATGTACACACAACAATACAAACAAAACAGTCAACCAAATAAATCTTTTAATTATTGATAGCTTTTAGTGATTAAGATTTACCTCAGAGCTGATCCTAGCTCTAAACTAGTCTAGTTCACCAAATGGTACTAGTTATCATCTATTATTTCCCATATAAGATCTAATGGTGAGCTCTGATACCAACTTGAGACGTCCCAAATCATAAACCTGCTTAGCTAATAGGATTACAACCTAATTGAAGCATCAAACCTATAATACCGATCTTAAGAAAACTCAATTATATAAGCTAATTCCAAACACAAACCCATACACTCTGATATTGTATAAATGAAGAACTCTCTTGTGATATGAATATATTAATGTGTTGTTTTACAGAATAAATAAAGAATAAAGTTATATAAAAGATTCATAATATCTCTAAAATCGCAAAAAGATTTAAGCTACGATAACGGATATCTTCACGTGCACCATTTCTTCTGATTACTGAAACTGAAGTGGGAGCGAGTGAGTACATCATCCCAAATAGGGGATCAGTGGTTATCATTATAACATTCAAGTAATCACTAACATGCATCACAATTCTACTAAAGAAAAACAATAAACATCTTTTACTTACATATGTATTGAACAACTCAGTATATATATGAAATTCATTCAGAATGGTGCGCGTAGTAGCAATTCCCAATACTATGTGAATTCTATCTTATGCCAGCATTATTAATTAATGCCTGATTTTCCTGGTATTTTCCCGTGCTATGTTCCCAGCCGAACTCTTATTACTGACATGACATGACGATGAAGTGTTCACCCTCAGCAGAGTAGCATGAATCTCCCGAAGTGCCACTATTGAGATCTGAATAAAATACTCATACTACAAAGAGATCAATGCGTTCACACAATTTAGGTAAAGATAGCATGATCGAACACATATTTATTCTTAAATAAAATCTAGAATGTTAATGTCAGTCTCAGAACCAATCACAGTCACACAACTTGAATGCATGATTTAACAAACATAGCTTACTCCTAGAAGGATCGGTCGATCACCGTAGCAACCACCGGAGGGCCCACCAGTCCTCTAGTTGATCCATCCCCATATTACTCATTCACGAGCACTTCAAACGTTGATCCAAACGTGAACGACTGCGCTGCGTAAAACCAAGCTCGAATGAGCCAAGACCGTAAAAAACGGTCTCAAAAGCTATCATACCCGTCCAACTTTGCCAGCCTGGTTGGACAGATTAGATCATCCCATGAATGATTGGCGAAGCGCTAACACACACATTGGCGGGCCCACTCTACCCTTACTCAATCGATTTTCTCATGACATGGTCATGGAGCAATGAACGTTTGCTCAAAACATGGCAAGCATGATGATTTCAAGGGTCGCGGAAGTCCACTAGTGTCTTAAATCGATCACAACCATCCAACTTAGCCAGCATATTTGGATGGTAGACCACGCCTAGGACCATCAGGAAAGTGCACATATGTTCACCGTCAGCCCAATGTGGACCCCACACGGTCGGTCTTTCCAAAGGAGAAGCATAGCTCGCCAAACCGTTTGGCCAAAGTCACGTGGACGTGACTGTTTCAAAACCCTAATTAGGGTTTGCGGCGATGCATATTTGTCGTAGTTCGATCACGACCATCCATCTTTTCCATCCTGTACAGAGGGTGTAGATATAGACTTACGAGGTCCCAAGAGTGTCAACGTGATCACTGTGGGTCCACCTTTGCATGTGGTTAGGCAGACTAAAACCTGGCACCTCGAAACGCGCCTTCCAAAGTGGCATGCCACGCGGCCTTTCATTCTTTTGCGGCAACACGTTTATGTCGCAGATCAATCACGGCCACTCATCTTTGCCGGTCAAATTGAGTGTCCAAGATCGAATATTTATGGGATCAAGAATGGGAGGCATGCACGACGGAGAGCCGTCTTCACGCATGCCCAAACGATTCACCCAAAATCGGCGCCCATGCGTGGATTCGGTCAAGCCAAAGAGGGATGCTTGCGCACCTATTAAAAACCCTAAAATTCCATCAACGGTCGCAAATATACGTCGTAAACCATCTCGTCCGTCCAACTTTTCCAGCTTGGTCGGACAACCTAGGTTAATAATTAGGCAACCAATGAAGCACCTCGATGATCATCGTCCACCACTCTGCCACGGGGAGTAATCGACCAGGGGATGGCTTGCCCACGCGTCCCCCAAACGATCACTCGGAGATGGTTGGACATGATGTTATTTTAAGAAGCTTAATCCACGACTTATTCAGTCAAGCTTTAAAACAGCGATGCTTCATGCATATCGATTTTTTTGAGCTACTTGCTTGAAAACGATGCATTACATGCATCGAGCATACATGATATTTCATGAATATCGATTCCTTAAATAACTTAGTTATTTAACTTTATAGCGTCGTATGTTATTCCCTGCGGAGGGTCCCACGATCTGTTCATTCGAGATATCAAGAATTCACAAGCTGGGGGATACTTACTGGGGTATTGGTCTGGAGGTTTACAGCGTGCAGCGTGCGACGCGCCATTACGAGAAAGTGTCAGGAAAAGGTGGACAGTGATGAGGGAAATGGTAAAAGATGTGATCATGTGACAATCACCACTCATACACTACTCCATCACTTCACCTCCTTTCACTTCCTATGAGATGAGGGTTGCGCTCAATGACTTGTATAAATAGGTTCTCCGACGTATTTTCAAACGACAGATTACCAAAAACAACAGCCAACACCTTTATAATCTCAACACCTTCTTCGCTTCCCTCCCTAAGATCAACCCTTATCCTTCACTTTGTGACCGAATTGAATCTGGAACGGCCATTTCTTGGTTTAGGCAAGAGTCTTACAGATTGATCTCTCGAACCTAAAAGCACTCCCGTGCAGTGCATTTGTTTAGGGTTTGAACTCCTTTCTCATCAACACACCCCAAATTACCAAAAACAACAGAATCAGTTTTCACCCACAAACAACTGGCGACCACAGTGGGAGGTTAATCTCTCGGTTGCAAGATCAATTTAAATTTTTCAATTTTCTCAAAATTCAGAATGGTTGGTCTTAGGATCAATTCAACTTCAAACTCCGAGCGGGACCCTTCAAATGGTGATGTTCATCCTTCCAGTACTGATCGCCTAACAATGGGGAAATACCAACCCTAATAGAATTTCCTTGGGTACAGGAAATCCACACGAGGAACATGGACGTGATGAAAGAAACTATAGAGTACATACTCAACTTCCTCGTCAAGCTCACATCGGATTTAAGTGGCTTCCCTGATCCAGAGATTCCAACAATGGGGACTAACTCTTCAACAGATGACCATCCTCAAATCAATAGCTTCACCACCAACCAACGACCGGTGGACTAGGAGGCGGCTTCTTTAATAGAAAGTTAGTGTGAACTCCTACACCTCTCAAAGGACCAACGAGTGGAAACATTTGTTGCAGTCAATCAAATAGCTCTGGACACACGTTTGGCTCCCGGAGGTATCCGTAAACAACGTCACGTTTACCTAAGACGACATGATGGCAGAGGAGGGTCACAATCGTGCCCTACACGTTACTGCACGCATCAAGGATTCAGATTTCAAGAGGGACCTCATGGACACGGGAGCGTCTTCGAATGTGATTACTCTCAAGACACTTAGGACGGCCAAGGTTTTCCCAAATAAGATCGTGCGACAGCTTTCCAACGATGGCAGACTTTGAAGGAAACCAAACCAACACGTACGGGTATGTCAATCTGAATTTATCTATAGGGCCCTTCCAATCAAAGGTAAAATTCGAAGTAATAGAAAAGGAGCGTGACTACCATATGATACTTGGGAGACCATGGCTTCATAACAATAGGATCGTCCCCTTGACGTATCACCAATGCCTGGAGACTATGCTAAATGAAGAAGTCTTTCGTATTCCTGCATCATTGTCTCCTTACGCACCAATATGTGGAGTGGAATTGTTTGAACCAAGAGTGGCTTCGCGCGAAAAATCAGACAAAGTTCATTGCATCCCTCTCCCCGTGTGGGCGTCAATCCAGGAGGAGGACCGACTCGCATTGAAGGCTAAGCCCCATGATGCATCTTTGCGTCCCAATTCTTCTTCATCAAGTGAAGTCGTGACCCACGTTCACAATAAGAGGGAACAAACTTTTATGGCGAGCCGGGACCAGTAAGGTAAAACTGTACATCGTCGTCGCTGTTAGTAATTAGCAGGGGAGGCCGCCACCTGGTCTCTCCACCCAATAGAATGCAATCACATCGACAAGCTGCAAGAAGAAGTACCGGATGCCCCAAGACAGCTGCAGGACGGCACCGACTCCACAACCGATGAAATCGAAGTCATCAATATCGGAGATGAAGAATCTCCACGACCTATCTCCGTCAGTTCGACTTTACGTGAGGACGAACGCGCAAAGCTCGTAAACCTTCTCAAAAGAATACCAAGACATATTTGCATGGATGTATGAGGAAATGCCCGGCTTTGATGAAAAACTGGTCACCCATCATCTATACATAAAATCTGGATCTAAGCCGACCAAACAATCTCCAAGGAAATTCAGACACGACATAGAGGAGAAGATCAAAACTGAGATTCAGAAGTTGTTGACCGCTGGCTTCATCAAGCCCATTCACCATCCTACCTGGCTAGCCAACGTAGTTCCCGTAAATAAGAAAAGCGGACAAATTAGATGATGTGTTGATTTCAGAAATTTGAACAAGTGTTGTCCCAAAGACGATTTTCCCCTTCCCAATATTGACATGCTAGTAGATGCTACCAGCGGGAATGGCATGATCTCTTTCATGGATGGGTACAGCGTCTACAACCAGATAAAAATGTATGAACACGATGCAAGTAAGACAGCTTTTCGAACTCCTCTAGGAAACTTTTACTATACTATGATGCTTTTTGGTTTGAAGAATGCTGGTACTACCTATCAACGCGCCATGACTGCAATTTTTCACGATATGATGCACAAGCAAGTCGAAGACTATGTGGATGACATAGTGGTCAAATCAAAGACTCGTGCAGCCCATACAGACGTCATACGGCAAGTGTTTGAAATATGTCGCGAATACAAATTGAAGACGAACCCTCTGAAATGCGCTTTCGGTGTCTCTTCCGTCAAATTTTTGGGATTTCAAATCACCTCTGAAGGAATCAAAGTTGATCCAACCAAGACCCAAGCTATCCTTACGATGCCTCCTCCACAAACTGTGAAAGAGCTTCAAAGCTTCATGGGCAAGGTAAACTATATCCGACGTTTTATACCTGGTTTGGCCCAACTCATCGTTGCATTTACTCCCCTGTTGAAGAAGGAAGCAAGCTTCATTTGAAGACAAAAAAACAAGAAGCATTTCGGAAGATCCAGCAAATATTGTCATCACCTGCCGTTATGAAATCTCTCATGCAGGGAAGAGCAGTATGCCTCTACACTGCTTCTAGCGACACTGTTGTCGGGTCCCTCCTTGCTCAGTAAGATGATGAGGGGATTGAACATCCTATATACTACTTCAGCAGTACGTTGAGAGATGCTGAACTCAGGTACCCCAAAGCAGATAAAGCATGCTTAGCCCTAGTTCACGCTATGCAGAAATTCAGGCATTATCTACTGTCGAACAAGGTGGTGTTAATATCTAGAGCTGACCCTATCAAGTTCTTACTCTCGAAACTAACCTTGATAGGCAGACCGGCCAAATGGATGCTTCAAAAATCAGAGTTTGATATAACATGCGCTCCTCCAAGATCTATCAAGGGGCTAGCAGTGGCAGATCTTCTAGCAGCATTCTCATGAGAAGGAACCACGGCACTACATGAAGACCTTCCCGGAGAGTTTCCCTAGATCTCTTTTATCGAGGAAGAAGCGTGGCTACTGTATTTCGATGGTTCTGCTACGCCTATCAATAATACTGGAGGAGTGGGCATAGTTCTAGTGTCCCCAACGGGCGAGGTCTTTTCACATTCTTTCAAGTTGGATTTCCAATGCACCAACAATTCGGCAGAATACGAAGCTTTCCTCATAGGATTATCACTAGCCAAACAAGCAGGAGCTACACGCCTGGAAGTAAGAGGTGACTCTAAGCTGCTGGTCAATCAGATGAACGGGGTCTAGTCACTCAAGGAAGTAACGTTGGCTCTTATAAATCTGAGGCGCAAAAGATATTGAACTACTTTGCCGACGTGACTATAACCCATATTGGCCGCAATAACAACAAACACGCCGATTTCCTAGCCACATTGGCCTCGAAACAGCAATTTGAAGGTTTGGAAGAAACTTTGATTGTGAGGAGACGGAATGTAGCGTCGACATGGTTTACAGAATCTAAAGATGCTGAAACTGATGACTGGAGGACTCCAATCGTTCAAGAGCTAAACAGTTCACCCTCCCAAGGAAAGGTCAGCCTCAAAACCCTGCAAAGCTTTTTCATGCTTCACGGAGTGTTGTACCACCGGAATCCAGATGGGTCTCTGTCGAGATGTCGGAGACGAGGAAGCGCAACTACAACTTCGATATTTACGGACAAACGTTGGTAGTGGCTCTTTACCGACGTCTTCAACGCCTTGGCTTCTACTGGCCGGATATGGAGACTCAATCTCGATCACTCCAGGGGTCTTTCTCCAATTGTCAACTACCGCCACATCAATTGTAGATTTTCAACGTGGGCCCTGCTAGGGACTGGGGAGAGCCATATATCATTTCCCTTCGTGACGGAGTACTCCCGGCCAGCAAAAAGGACGCAACCAAAATGAAGCAACGAGCCAAGAGATTCGTATTTCATGAAGGAATCTTGTACCGGAAAAGCTTTGGAGGTGACCTATTACGGTGCCTGGCCAAGGAGGAAATCCCGATTCTGATGAAAGAAATGCACGAAGGTGAACGTCAGGGAAAGAAGAAGCTATTTTTCCAGATACACGAGAAATACTACTGTCCAACCATGGAAGACGATGCCTCTGCGTTTGTTCAAAGATGCAACGAATGTCAAATTCACGGAAATCTTATTCATGCACCTTCTACTCCTTTACACTCCGTGAGTAGTCCGTGGCCGTTTTACAGTTGGGGACTTGACATCATCGGGAAGATCAACCCGCCCACGTCAAACAACACGAGTATATTATAATCGCAACGGAATATTTTACTAAGTGGGTTGAAACCATTCCTCTACGAGGGACTACTGGAGAAACAATCGCGGCGTTCATTAAGGAACACATCATTTATCGGTTTGGTGTGCCTAAACATATCATTACTGATAATGGCACTCCTTTCTCCAAAAAACAGGTACGAGACTTGCTCGAGGAATATGGAATTAAGCAGGTCTTCTCCGCCATCTACTATCCCCAGGGAAACGGGCAAGCCGAAAGCACCAACAAAATCTTAATTCGGATCCTCAGTCGAACAGTGCATGATCATCCCAGGACATGGCACAAACATCTACCAATGGCATTGTGGGCGTATCGGACAGCACCTAGGAGTTCTACTGGAATTTCCCTTACTCGCTCGTCTATGGTGCAGACGCGATTCTCCCGGCAGAGATAAAAATTCCATCAGCCAGAATTGCAGCAGCAAGTGGGGTCCACTGGAATGAAGCCGAAGCATATCCAGGATTGCCGAGTTAGACGCCCTAGACTCCAGGAGAGATAAAGCAGAGGAACTTACTCAAACATACAGGAGCAAGATATCCAAAGCGTACGACAAGGCTGTGAAACCACGAGTTTTCAAGGTCGGAGATTTATTTTTGAAAACTGCCAAGCACATACAATAAGACATGTCTGCATCAAAATTCTCTCCAAAATGGGAAGGTCCCTATGTGATCACCAAGGCTTACAACACAGGCTATTAAAAAATTATTAAAGAGGATAGAGGTAAATTGGAAATAGTCATCAATGGAAAATGGCTCAAGGCATACTATGCCTGACCATCGCCATATCTCTCGCCGCCTTGCAACGCAACAATCAGGCATTGTCACTCTTCTCACATTTCAGTTATTAAATTCTCCATTAATGAAAACATGTTGATGTAAACTCCATTCACTTAACAAAATCCAATGCAAGGTTCAAAACCCAAAAAAAAAACGATTCAAACATCATTGTATCTACTTATTCAAGACACTAGTACGACTCAGAAGAGGCCGTCCAACAAGTTGTAGTTCCTTGAAAGCATCATTTCAGTCTCTCTTGATACCTTTCAGTCCTACTCTTCAAATTTTGGATTGCCTGTTCCACTTTCTCAGATTCTGCATCCAGAGCCTTTTCCTCTTCCAAGATAGCTTTCGTAGCAGGAATGACATTGGCGATGATACCATCTCGATCAAATTTTATAATATCAAGACGCTGCAGCAACCAACTAACGTTAAACTCCATGGATTCACAGGTAGATATCATATCTTCCCACTTTTCAATGGTTGAATCAGCAACATCACGAATGGTTGTACTCTCCATCTCAGCAATCATGGCTAGGAGACCGTTCACTGTGGTAACCAAAGCAGATGAGAAATGCCGCACCACGTTCCTGGTTGCAATATGGCCGTACCTCTTCCATATTTTTTTATACAAGGGTATGGACTCCTTCCTCACTAGAAAACCTCTGAAAGCCCGGTAACTAGAAGCTAAACATCTCATATGAACATCGAAACGTGATCCTGCATTAGGATACTCGTAGGAGGAGATGCCTAAATCAGTGTCTTCCAAATCAGCGGAAGACGTGTTTGAGCTTGAAGGGAGAGGAGTGGTTGAATCATCGTCATCAACCACTGTTACACATGTCCTAGAAGGATACCTCTACAAAAATATATAGAAGAGAGAAAGGGCGGGTGATAAGCATGTGAGTGCGACATAATTATACCCATTATTACATTAGCTAGGCCTCGTTATTTCGCTAATAAGCATGTTTTGAGTCATTTGCAGGAAATATAAGCTAATTTGTTCATTCAAAAATAAATGGCTAATGAGTAGATAAAACAACGTTTGCAACTGAAAACCCAATGTGCAGTCCACATAGAGCTGAATTAATAGTCAAGATACTTGAGCATAAAATAATATTTGATTACATGTATTTCATTTAAGGGAGGAAAGATTTGGTAAGTGGAGTTATTGGCAGATATTTTATTCAAAGAAAGAAGAGAAATGATGTTGACATGCAATTTTTATGGAAAGAAAATGATAGAGTGGGTCCCGTATAAATTGATTGATATTAAGATATTACATGCATGTGAAATCATATTTTTCAATGAACGAAAGTTAATGAATATGCATGCAACGAGGGGATTTGGCAAATATTTGGATATGAATTGAAGATTATTAGTTTCTCTAATGGTTGTGGGAATATATAGTGTGATCTATTTATGGAAATAAGTTTTCAACAAAGATAATATTCATGTGCATGTGATATTTCCCTAACTATGGAAAGCACGAAATGGTTGCAACATTTAAAAAGGGATTGAGGTAATAAAGAAAAAGGGAGAGCACGGCGAGCCAAAAAAAAAAGAGAAAAGGATTTATTGTATTATTTTAATTTCTCCATGTCTTGCTAGTTTTATGTAACTAGGCTTCTTTGGTGGAAACCATTTTGATTGCATAGACTCAAATGTTAATTCTCCATATAATATTTTGAATAATGATTTAAATTTTTAGTAATTTTCTTCAATATTTGCTTGGTAAATTATTGCTAAATAGTTGAATTGCTTAAATATGCTTTCCGATTGATACGCCGTGCTTGGATTAGGTCTTTGACGGGGTATGCTTATAGATTGATATTTAAATATTTGAAACTTTATATTGGTTGGATAGCTCCATTATTTATTTATACTTTTAAATTGATGTGTCATGCTTAGTAATATTTGATGGCATATGCTTTACGATTGATAAATAAATCTATAGAACTATCAACTTAGAAGCGGAGGAAATTAAAATGGTGAAACAATTTTATGGGGTATGCGGTTTAGAAATCAAATATGAGTTTTGCATGATAAAATTGGTTGAAACCAGATTCCCTAGTTACCATCTTTCTCATTACATTTAATTAATTCTTTTTATTTTCATTCTTTTAATTCCTTAATTCTTTCAAAAATCCCAAAATATTGCTCTTCGTTAGTTTTATTAGAGATATTGACTATGGTATTTCCTCCGCTCCCTGTGGGTTCGACTCGTACTTTCATCTGCCTACGAGTTAGACGCCGTGCGATTGCGGTTATTATGTATAGGCAATCCCGAAAGCCTATCAATTTTTGTCGCCGCTGCCGGGGTGCGGTTGTGGAATATTGTAATTAGTATTTTTGATTTGTAAATAGTTTGATTTTTATTTATTTATTATCATTTTTTTTTGTATCGTCTTTTTATATTTTTTTTAGTTCCATTTGACTTGTTTTCTTCTTTAGAATTTTGTTTCAGGTACATTTTCGAGGATGATGACTCTTTCTCAGGAGACGTCATCTAAGATGACATTGGCAAAATATAAGCGTAGAAATGCAAATTATCAGGCAACCTCATCTGAGATGACGCTTGGTGAAAATAAACATATGCAACGGTATGGAGTTTTTGCTCCACAAATGGTAAGTGAAGAATCACCTCTAACTATATATGAGAAGTATTACAAACACACACCACCTAGTTTGGAACAAAGATTGAGAATTCTGGAATGCCAAAGATTATATGCTGATGATAATCAGTCTTATAGTGACTCTTTGTCCCAGACAGAACACATAAATGACCCTATGGATGATTATGTGGATGAATTGCCTAATTCTAAAGATGAATCTATCTCAAAATATTCGCTCGACTTAGAAGTTGTTTCTAGACCCCTGGACTTCCAAAAGTTACCTAATTTAGGGTTAGAACTGTGTGCTTCTAAGGTTTTGTTGGATCACTTTGCATCCAAATACGCAGAGGACTTGCCGATTCCTGATACCGTGCATGAGCCACTTGATATTTCTCTAGTCTCAATATAATCCCCATATTTTGTTCTTTATGCACTTCCATGTGTGGTAAAAACCAGGTTTGGGAGTAACTTTTTCTTTCCGATAGTTTCAGTGTCTCCGCGTTGTCATGATATAAGTGTGAAGCTGTCAATATAATATTTTGGATTGATCCCCAAATTTTTAGGTTATTAGTTTATGGGGATCCTTTATGTATATTCCAGTAGGTATTTGTATTTTCTTATTTTATTTTTATTTTCTTATTATGAAGTTCCCATCCTAATTTTTACGTTAGATGACTCAATTACATTGAGGACAATGTAAAGTTTAAGTGTGGGGGAGTGGTTAACTTTTTACTTTTATTTTTCAGGATTTTTCTTGCAACTTATGACCAGTTGTTGAGCGGGTCTGTTACAGGTTTGTAGATATATTATGACCAGCTGTTGAGCGGGTCAAACAAAAAAATAAAATAAAAATTATGACCAGCTGTTGAGCGGGTCTATTGTAGGGTTCTTATGACCAGCTGTTGAGCGGGTCTAAAAAAAAGTTATTATTATGACCAGCTGTTGAGTGGGTCTATTTCTTATTTTCTTATCATGTTATGATCAGCTGTGTAGCGAGTCTAAAAAAAATTAAAAAAAAATGAATGACCAGCTGTTGAGCGGGTCTTGAGGTTTTGCATATGATCAGTTGTTGAGCGGGTCAATTTTCTGTCTTGCTCGAGGACTAGCAAAATATAAGTGTGGGGGAGTTTGATAAGAATGTGAGTGCGACATAATTATACCCATTATTACATTAGCTAGGCCTCGTTATTTCGCTAATAAGCATGTTTTGAGTCATTTGCAGGAAATATAAGCTAATTTGCGCATTCAAAAATAAATGGCTAATGAGTAGCTAAAACAACATTTGCAACTGAAAATCCAATGTGCAGTCCACATAGAGCTGAACTAATAGTCAAAATACTTGAGCATAAAATAATATTTGTTACATGTATTTCATTTAAGGGAGGCAAGATTTGGTAAGTGGAGTTATTGGCAGATATTTTATTCAAAGAAAGAAGAGAAATGATGTTGACATGCAATTTTTTATGGAAAGAAAATGATAGAGTGGTCTCGTACAAATTGATTGATATTAAGATATTACATGCATTTGAAATCATATTTTTCAATGAAGGAAAGTTAATGAATATGCATGCAACGAGGGGATTTGGCAAATATTTAGATATGAATTGAAGATTATTAGTTTCTCTAATGGTTGTGGGAATATATGGTGTGATCCATTTATGGAAATAAGTTTTCAACAAAGATAATATTCATGTGCGTGTGATATTTCCCTAATTATGGAAAGCATGAAGTGGTTGCAACATTTAAAAAGGGATTGAGGTAATAAAGAAAAAGGGAGAGCACGGCTGGAGAGCCAAAAAAAAAGAGAAAAGAGTTTATTGTATTATTTTAATTTCTCCATGTCTTGCTAGTTTTATGTAACTAGGGTTCTTCGGTGGAAACCATTTTGATTGCATAGACTCAATGTTAATTCTCCATATAATATTTTGAATAATGATTTAAATGTTTAGTAATTTTCTTCAATATTTGCTTGGTAAATTATTGATAAATAGTTTCATTGCTTAAATATGCTTTACGATTGTTACGCCGTGCTTGGATTAGGTCTTTGACGGGGTATGCTTATAGATTGATATTTAATTCTTTGAAACTTTATATTGGTTGGATAGCTCCATTGTTTATTTATACTTTTAAATTGATGTGTCATGCTTAGTAATATTTGATGGAATATGCTTTACGATTGATAAATAAATCTATAGAACTATCAACTTAGAAGCGGAGGAAATTAAAATGGTGAAACAATTTTATGGGGTATGGGGTTTAGAAATCGAATATGAGTTTTGCATGATAAAATTGGTTGAAACCAGATTATCTAGTTACCATCTTTCTCATTACATTTAATTAATTCTTTTTATTTTCATTCTTTTAATTCCTTAATTCTTTAAAAAATCCCAAAATATTGCTCCTAAGTTAGTTTTATTAGAGATATTGACTACGGTATTTCCTCCGCTCCCTGTGGGTTCGACTCGTACTTGCATCTGTCTACGAGTTAGACACCGTGTGATTGCGATTATTATATATAAGCAATCCCGAAAGCCTATCAGAGGGTTACATCACCAACTAGCTATGGCAGGTGGATACATATTCACCAGTAGAAGAATATACCGGTATAATCTTCTTGACTCGCATGATCCGAACAAGAGAACTGTCGCAAGGCTTAGGGATTCAGCCGCTCTGAAAGAAAACAAAGACGCCTAAGGAAAATATACTTCAATATCAGAAAATATTTATTATCATACTCTGGATACAAGTCGCTTACGTTTAGCAGAAGAGTCTGGTTGACCTGAAGAAGATGATCCGCTTCTATCTGACATAATGAAAGCAAGAGCTTCAATAAGAGAATCTTTATCTCGGCACGATAAGGGTGTCCCTGTATATATATACATGGCAGAAACCCTAAAAACGAGACTGGAAAGCTGTAACAAGATTCATCCGATAAGGGAGGATTCTACGCCAACTAAGTCATACTTCCTGTTGAAACCCTAATTAAGAGCCAGGAAGGGACCGTTGGATAGTCAAAAAAGGAACGTGTTCAAGCCAATTCTGATTCCTAGTCAACATTACTGAGGATGTGAAGTTGTTATTCCAAATTCAAGTAGCGATCGCTTCCCTGCTACAATGATGGGAGATCGACACAGAATACCAGCTGCCGTAAGAGAATACACGGACGGCATGCACGGAGAGAGCCGGATTAACAGTACATTGGTGCTTATACTTATTGCAAGAGTTGAGCTAGCGTTTCCTGGTAATCCTTACACGCTTTGTCTTTCAAATTTTTTCTTGTCTGTCACCATCTATTGCTTACCTTGCAACAATGTCACTGTTACGTGCTAAGCAGGGGACTTAATGTTAATGGTGGTTTTTAGTACAGGGTCAAAATTGTAAAACCCTGTATTTAAATATGCTGTCATTCTGCAAAGGAACAGAAGCTATTTGAAAATGACGAGTGCTAAAACCTATTTACTTAAAGATGTATTGAACAACTCAGTATATATATGAAATTCATTCAGGATGGTGCGCGTAGTAGCAATCCCAAATACTCTGTGAATTCTATCTTATGCCAGGATTATTAATTAATGTTTGATTTTCCCGGTATTTTCCCGTGCTATGTTCCATCCGAACTCTTATTACTGACATGACATGACGATGAAGTGTTCACTCTCATCGGAGTAGCATGAATCTCCCAAAGTGCCAGTATGATCTGCATAAAATACTCATACGACAAAGAGATCAATGCGTTCACACAATTTAGTTAAAGATAGCATGATCGAACACATATTTATTCTTAAAGAAAATCTAGAATGTTAATGTCAGTCTCAAAACCAATAACGGTCACGCAACTTGGCTGCATGATTTAACAAACATAGCTTACTCCTATCAGGATTGGGCGATCACCGTAGCAACCACCGGCGGCCCCACCAGTCCTATAGTTGACCGATCCCCATATTGCTCATTCACGAGCACTTCAAACGTTGATCCAAACGTGAGCGACTGTGCTGCGTAAGACCAAGCTCGAATGAGCCAAGACCGTAGAAAACGGTCTCAAAATCTATCATACCCGTCCAACTTCGCCAGCCTTGTTGGACGGATTAGATCATCCCATGAATGATTGGTGAAGCGCTAACACACACGTTGGTGGGCCAACTCTACCCTTACTCAATCGATTTGCTCACGGCATGGTCATGGAGCAATGAACGTTTGCTCAAAACATGGCAAGCATGATGCTTTCAAGGGTCGCGGAAGTCCACTAGTGTCTTAAATCGATCACAACCATCCAACTTAGACAGCATATTTGGATGACTTAGATCGCACCTAGGGCCATCAGAAAGGTGCACATATGTTCACCGTCAGCCCAATGTGGACCCCACACGATCGGTCTCCCCAAAGGAGAAGCATAGCTCGCCAAACCGTTTGGCCAAAGTCACGTGTACGTGACTGTTTCAAAACCCTAATTAGGGTTTGCGGCGATGCATATCTGTCGTAGTTCAATCACAACCATCCATCTTTTCCAGCCTGGACGGAGGGTGTAGATATAAACTTAAGAGGTCCCAAGAGTGTCAGCGTGATCACTGTGGGCCCACCTTTGCATGTGTACGGCCTAGGCAGACTAGGACCTGGCACCTCGAAACGCGCCCCCAAAAGTGACATGCCACGTGGCCTTTCATTCTTTTGCGACAACACGTTTATGTGGCAAATCAATCACGACCACTCATCTTTGCTGGTCAAATTGAGTCGCCAAGATCGAATATTTATGGGATCAAGAAGGGGAGGCATGCATGACGGAGAGCCGTCTTCACGCATGCCCAAACGATTCACCCAAAATCGGCGCCCATGTGTGGATTCGGTCAATCCAAAGAGGGATGCTTGCGCACCTCTTAAAAACCCTAAAATTCCATCAATGGTCACAAATATATGCCGTAAACCATCTCGTCCGTCCAACTTTGCCAGCTTGGTCGGACAACCTAGGTTAAAAATTAGGCAACCAATGAAGCACCTCGATGATCATCGTCCACCACTCTGCCACAGGGAGTAATCGACCAAGGGATGGCTCGCCCACGCGGCCCCTAAACGATCACTCCGATATGGTTGGACATGATGTTATTTTAAGACGCTTAATCCGCGACTTATTCAGTCAAGTATTCCCTGCAGTGGGTCCCACATCCGATCATTCGGGACATCAAATATGTCCAGAGGTGTCAAAAAGGCCTGGCCCGTATTGAAACATATCCAGACCAGGTCCGTCCAACTTTGCCAGCTTGGTCGGACAGCCTAGGTTAAAAATTAGGCAACTAATGAAGCACCTTGATGATCATCGTCCACCACGCTGCCACAGGGAGTAATCGACCAAGGGATGGCTCGGCCACGCGGCCCCTAAACGATCACTCAGATATGGTTGGACATGATGCTATTTTAAGACGCTTAATCCACGACTTATTCAGTCAAGTATTAAAATATTAAGATTGTGGAGGAGGATCGATCCCATGACTTAATTCTTCTACAGCTTATTAAGTCCAACCACTGATCTACATCAATTTGTTTGTTTGGTTATTGATCACAATGGTATATATTTAGTTATTTTCTCTTAATACTCCTTAAATTAAGGGATTAGTTACCACATGAATATAGAAAATATTTCAATTTTTAGTTGACGAGAGAACTTACCAAAATCTTTGGAATTGAATAACAAATCTATATATTATATTCCTTCCTTAAATAAAACTTTCTCAAATTATACATAATTAGTCTATTGAGTTACTTATATTAGTGTACTATTTCTTTATATGTAAAATTGCATTAAATTGCTATGTAAATCACACTGTGATTCACGTTCGCAATTTATAATTACACTTCACAAGATGATTAAATGTGGCCTAATTCATAGTAATTAAATTTTGACTTTTATCTTATTACCTAATTAAAATTAGTATTAATATTAAACTAGAACGCTAATGGTGTCTAATTAAAAGTATTAAAGAAATAAGCTAGTTATATATCCTGTTATTTCAGACATTTACATCAAAAATAAGGATGGACCAACTGGTTTCGAGCGTGAACAAGGAGATTGAGAACTCAGGATCAATTCTCTTCGCCCTCAATCATCCTTAAAATTTAAGGAACAGATGATATAGCAGGCTAACCAGGCCAGGCCGGGCCGGCCTGTTTGACACTTCTAAGCATGTCACAAGCTGGGGGATACTTACTGGGGTATTGGTAAAAACACAAGTGTTGTCACGGTATTCAGAAAACACCCAGAAAGCCAGTTCATCATTCTGATACAAGTCATAAACAGCCAACACCTTTACAATCTCAACACCTTCTTCGCTTCCCTCCCTAAGATCAACCTTTCTCCTTCACTTTGTGACCGAATTGAATCTGGAATGGCCATTTCTTGGTTTAGGCCAGAGTCTTACGGATTGATCTCTCGAACCTAAAAGCACTCCCGTGCAGTGCATTTGTTTAGGGTTTGAACTCGTTTATCATCAACACCCCCCAAATTACCAAAAA
Source organism: Papaver somniferum (assembly GCF_003573695.1). Lineage (NCBI taxonomy): Eukaryota > Viridiplantae > Streptophyta > Magnoliopsida > Ranunculales > Papaveraceae > Papaver > Papaver somniferum. Next base: position 174,302,297 of record NC_039359.1, on the reverse strand, counting down.
TAGCAGAATCAGTTTTCACCCACAAACAATATCATAATCTCATACAATTCTCTAATTATAGACTAAGTGAACTATCTAATGGTACTAACCATTTATGGTTTTACATCTTTCATTATCCATTTTTGGCACATCTAAAGGTTCACTAATTCAAGTAGGTTATATCTATAATCTATTAGATATGTCTTATGAACATCTACAACTTTGTAGAAGGAACCAAAGGCTAATTTGGACCATAAGGGGTCCAAAATATCAATTTAGGAAAATAAGGTCCATTCTGGTCAACGAACGGTCAGCGATAACGGTCAATATAGTAGACTAACGTTAAGCGTCAGTCAAATGTCAAGGTCCAGTCAAATAGTCAGAGTCAGCATACAAAGTCGGGTAAAGTCAAAGGTCAACTGGTCCATGTCAAGGTTCACTGAGTCAAACTGATTCAACTCAGTCCGATAGTTAAGTCTGTGAAAATTAAACCAGTCAGACATCAAACTGATCTGAAAGTTTCAAGGCTAAAGCCTTTGCACAGGCCAGAGCCATTGCTCAGGACATTCAATATTAATGCACGATTATGATGCAACACATAACCTACTAAGACTAAAAGATACATTTCTAACTCTACAACACTAACTTCTTCTTCATTACTTCAATTCTACCAGATATACACAAACACTACTTCATCTGAATTATTTCCAATCATACATTCACTTCCTGTAAACTTCATAACCTAATCACAACAATATACTCAGCTTTCCTACAATTACATCTCTAAGCTTTCACGACAACCACTATCTAAATATTCGACAATTTAACCTTTTTTCATCCTACCAACTCAATTTCAGTTAAACCTATTCTCTCAATTTTGGGCACACATACACTCAGCTCAAGTAACCATGTACCTCAGTTCAAAGCACCATCACTGTGACCCCAATTCCATTTACATTTCACATGCACCATCAAACTCCATCAACTGCAATTCCAGCCACCCATGCACCTGTGAACACCAATGCTGACAGCTCCATATCTGTGATATAACACCAACACCTATATTTTCTAAACCTCTACCAGCATTTCTGATCACTAGCTCACTCCGTATATATATCAGTCCTCTTCCTTGCATCGTATAACACCATAGATAACTCCCCATACCTAGATACTACTATCACTAATCTGCAAACACAACTATCATGAATTTAACTTCACTTTCATTTCCATGCAATCTACCTTACATGACCTGCACTTCCACTTGTAACATTGAACTGCAGCTACAAACCACAATTATAAGCCGAACACACTACTCAATCCCAAATACTTCAGCCACCAACATAATCATCCAACCACCATAATCAATTGAAACTCAAAAAGAGTCTCAAATACTCTTATACCCAATTTCTATCATCAATTAAATTAGCCACTACCACTGCCAATTCATCTTCTTCAATTAAGATCAAGAACCCTAATTTCATCAACAGTTTCATCATGTTCTTAACCAACGACATGAAAACACAACAGCAACACATCTCTGAATTCTTTACTCTTTTCTAATTCCAGAAATCTTCCTAAAACCCCTAATCCCAATTTCCTTGGATGCAAGACCCTAATTCAATAACCTAAATTCAAACACCACCATTCCAAACATCTTCTTTATCTGAAATTACTCAACTCATGAACCCTAATTACACAACCCTTTCACTTGATTCCTAAAGGAAACTTAAATTAAACCTAATACATCTAATTATACTTCAATTAAGAGCAAACCCATTATAAATAACTCGATTAATCAATCAAATCAAATCAAACAATAGACGCTCGAATTAATAAAACCCTAATTTACCTTTTCTCTGTTCTTTCTTCCTGTGATCGAACAACTTTAACACCATCACTATCGTCTTCAATGAAGTAGAATAGTTAAGGTTTACAAACTTTTTTTTGCTTAACAATGAAAATTTATTAATAACCAAAGAATTTTCAAATTACATTAAAGAGTACTTAAAAGAAAAAGACAAAAGAGAACCACTCATAGAAGATTCCTAACAAAATCTAAAATACACTTGATCTGGATTTTCTAGACAACTCAAAAAAGATGGTTTTCTTTCATATACTCTTTATTCAACTCTGCCTAAAAGTGCACCTCTCTTTGCAACTTTATCATCAGAGAAATTTGCTTCTCTGTAACTATGCTTAAAGTTCCAAGGTATTACTTCAGCACAGATCTTCTCCCATCTTGTGACTGCAAACCATGGAAGATTGTTACACTGGAACGCATTAATGACTTCTTGTGAATCTGTTCTAAATACCAGGACTTTAGATCCATGATGTATTGCCCACTCTCCTTCCATTAAGATTGCAAAAATCTCTGCATAATAATTAGTTGAGATACCCAGTCCCCCTGAAATAGCAATTACAAAATCACCAGAACTGAGTCTTCCGACAAACCCATAACCAGCACAGCAGCAACTTACCCTGTCCTGGCAACTGAAAGAACACCTCTTTAATGACCATACTTTTCACACACCTTGTCTTCAGGCCAAAATGTTTGAGAACCTATAGACAATATTGTTTGTTTCACATATTAGCTTTCAGTCTTAGATCACTGTCAACTATTGCTTGTTGAATTCTCTTCTTGGTGACTTTCTGATCACATTTCCCATTCCCATAGGTACACTCGTTTCTCAGAAACCATAGTTCCTTCATAGTTATAAATGAACTCAACAACCATATCTCTTTCACAGCAGGGCTCTTGTTTTTTTCCCATTGACAGATGTCTTCAAATGATCTTGGATTTTTCAAATTGAAAATGCCACCAAGCCAGTTCCAAATGATCTTACTGAAATTACAATACCAAAGAATATGCTCTTTAGTTTTCTCCTCCCTTCTACAAAATATGAATCTAGATACCATATTAAATTTTCTCTTTTTCATATTATCATCAGTTGCAAATATATTTCTCACTAGTTTCCAAACATTACTGGATATACTAGGATGAATAGAGTTGTGCCATACCTTTTTAGTCCAATGCAGAGAGGGAAATTTGTCTCTAATTGCTTCCACAGCTGAAGCAACTGTGAATTTTCCTGTGATTGTTCCAGTCCATATTCTCTTGTCTCTGCCACCACCAACCACTGGTAAATCATTTACATTTATCATCTACAATAGTTCAGTTGGTACAATCCATTCACCATCAAGTAGGAAATCAGACACTTTCATTTCTGGGAATTGTATAATATACGCATTTTCTGGAAACATTTCTTGTAGAGGTTTATCCAACACCCATTTATCCTTCCAAGCAGAGATATTGCTTCCATCCTCTACAATCCATCTAGTGTTTTCCTCCACTCCACCAATTATCCACTTTATTCCTGGCCAAATAGAAGACTTCCTGTAATATGTAATCCATTCACCATTTTTATTCTTATATTTTAATTGAAATTTTTTTGACCAATCATCAGTTCCATTTTGAATCCTCCAGAGTAGCTTCATTAAAAGAGCTTTATTGATGATCTCCAACCTTCTCAGATCAAGACCGCCTTCACTTATTGGAGAATACGTTTTATTTTATTTCAGTGTAATCATTTTTCTATTTGCAGGGTCCCCTGACCATAAAAAATTCCTTATTATTCTTTCACACTCCCTTATTACCCTCTTCGGCAACTTATATACAGACATTGAGTAGATAGGAAAACTGCTTAGCACAAATTTGACTAGAATTAGTTTTTCTTGAAATGACGGAATCTTAACTTTCCATCCTGCCAACCTATCTTGCATCATATCCACCACACTCCATACATGATGATTTTTCACACTTCCTTGTACTAACATCATACCCAAATATTTGTCTGGAAAATCAGCCAAAGCTACATTACACTCTTCTGAAATTTGTACTCTTCTATTCTGATTTGTACCACCAATGAAGCACTTGGTTTTTTCCAGATTTATTTGTTGTCCAGATGCAGTTTGATATTTGTTTAAGAGGTTCATTAATTTTCTTACATTCCTCTTTTCACCATTACAGAATAAGAAGATGTCATCTGCAAAAATTATGTGTGAAGGTTGTGCTCCCCCTCTGTTTACCATTGCTTTCAACTTGCCATCTTGAATCGTTTTTGATATATTTCTACTCAGTACATTTTTACCAATTACAAAGAGCACGGGGGGTAATGGATTCCCCTGTCTTAATCATATACCAACTTGGAAATAACCTTCTGGACCGCCATTGACTAATATTGATATTCTTGATGATTGAAGTAATACTTTCATCCAGTGTACACTTTGATCTGAAAACCCAAATTTGTTTAGGACTTGAAATAAGAATCTCCAGCTAAGAGAATCATATGCTTGAGTAATATCCAGTTTCAAACCAAAGTTGCCTCCTCTCCTTTTTATTTCAATCTCATTGATCATTTCAGATGCCAAAGAAATTTGTTCTTGAATTGTTCTTCCTTTTGTGAATGCTCCTTGCTGAGGTGAAACTATTTTGTTAATTATCTTCTCCAATCTTGTAGCTCATATTTTTGTAAAAATCTTGAAGCTAAAATTCATGAGTCCAATTGGTCTGAATTGTTTTGCCTTTTTTGCAATATTCACATTTGGTTAATTTCTTCATCAGATGGGACGGCATTTATCATGAAATTGTCTTCACTTGTAAGCACTTTAGGAATATTTGCACGTAAACTCTCATCAATAGTAACATATTTATATTTGAATTTTTCTTCAAAACGATTGACTAACTCACTTGCTATTTCTTTTTGCTCTGTGATGATTACTCCTGAATCATTTTCCAATTCTGTTATCATATTTTGAGCTTGTCTTAATCTCATCTGGACATGAAAGTATTTAGAGTTTGAAGCTCCATCCTTTAACCACATCACTCTTGATTTCTGTTGTACTATTTCCTTTTGTTGCTGAAGAAGTACTGCTTGTTTTCCCCTTGCAGTTATAAGACTGTTAAGTAAAGAAGTATCTGAAGGATTATTATCTGAATTTGATGTAACTTCCATTATTTCATCTTCTAATTGCTTCAGTTTCTTGTTAACATCTCCAAAAACAGACCAGTTCCATTCTTTTAAATCAGTCTTAAGTCTCATCTTACTCATGTACACAAATATTTGATTACCCTCCATAGTTTTCTCCCAAGACTTTGTAATGATGTTCAAGAAATCAGGATGATTTTTCCAAACTTTTAATGCTCTGAAAGGAGTATTTTTAGGTTTTGGTATATCAACATTTCCTCCATATAAAGTATTGTAGTATGAAATACCTCTACTTCCAACTTTATAACCCCCAACTTGAAAATTTTTCTAACCATTTATCATTAAATACATCTCTATCAAGATTGCATACAATTCTCCTTCTAGCAGCTCTATTATTAAACCATGAAAAATCCAGTCCAGTTTTTGGTGCTTGAATCAAACCACAGCTATGCAAGCAATTGTTAAATTCTAACATGGATATCAAAAAAGGCTTCAAGCCTCCCTTATTTTCATCTTCTCTCATTATAGTATTTAAATCCCCTATTACTAGCCATGGTTTATTCAAATAGCTAATATCAACCAAATCCTTCCACAAACTTCTTCTATTTACTGTTAATGATGTAGCATGAATTCTAATTATTAAAGTATCCCCCACTTCAACTGTTATTGATTGGTATGGTGAGAACAAAATGTTTGGCTTTTGAATTAAAGAATTCCACAAAATCCAAATGTTACCTTTCTTACCATTTCTTGAATTGTGAATAGCCTCATAATGCATTCCAGGTAACTTCAACTTTTTGCAGAAATCTGAAGAGTAATGTACTTTTGGTTCAGCAAGAATTACTAAAGAAGGATTAAAAGATTTTACTAAATTCCTAAGTTTATCTTTGGCCTGAAATCTTCTCAGGCCTCTGATATTTCAATAAGCTATTTTCATTTAGGAGTTTGAGCTTGAGAAGAGTTTCTTCTCAATAATTCTCTTTTACCACCATTTAAAACTAAAATTGTTGTTTGTTGTCTTGTAGTAACCACACTTCCCTGTTGGGTCTTTTGTTTTACCTTTGGTGTAATTTTCATTTGAAACTTTCTTTCCAATTGGTGGAATAATTGAGCTGGACTTATTGATAGCTAGAGCACCAGCAGCAGCATTCAATAATTTTTCTACTGATAGAGCAGGAAATTCTATATTTGAATTAAAAACTTCTTCATTCAATTCCTGTAATATATGAAATTTACCTGAATTAGTTGTTTTTTCCATAGGAGTTTCTAAAATCTGTAAAGATGGAAAACTTGGAATTTCTTGATCAAGGGGAGGACATAAGTCAAGTCCAATATGAGGATATGGTTTCTTTTTAGTCACTCTTCTCCAAATTTGTTTAGGTGCTTTGGATATCTCATTTACATCATTTGATTTTTCTTGTTCCCTCTTTTTGTTTCTACATTCTGCAGTATAATGCCCTACTATCTTGCAGTGATGACAAAACTTTGGCATATTCGGAATATTAACTGCTTGTTCAAACTTGCCATACTTAGATTCCACATTGATTTTGCTAGGAATTTCTTTAGCTAAATCCATTTCCACTAGAATATTTGCATAAATCCAGCTTCCTTCTTAAGAGTAGTTTCATCCACTTTAATCGGTCTACCCAATACTTTGCCAATGTTCATTATGATTTTCTCCTTCCAGTATTCTATACTGAGTCCATGAAGTTATACCCAAACATATGCCATAGAGTCTTGTATGATTCTGGGTTAAAATTAGGTTCCCATTTCCTAAGTTGTAGATCCTGAGATTCTACCTCCCAATCTCCATTCCAGACTAAATTCATATATGCTTCATTCTCCATCTTAATGATGAAATATCCTTTTCCAATAGGAATTAACTGAACTTTACCTGAAATTTTCCATTGTCTTCTCAACGATGATTCAGCAACACCAAATTTTAATTTAACCAAGTCTAATCTACCAATCAAACTAAATTTCCATTCTTCTAAACTTTCATCGATATCCTCATCAGGAGTGAGAAACAAATTCAGAAGAATTTTGATTAACATCATCAGGTTGTAAAATCTCTTCTGGTTTTGATGCAGATCCAGAAAACTCACCTGATTTATTCTTAATAGATTCAGACATAGTTATTGTTTTTAATGAAAAGAAAGATCAGTTTTATTACCACCGATCATTGAAAAAAACTAGAAGACCACCTGAATTAATGAAAAAATTGAAGTAGATCGAATAAATTTAATAAACTAAGCCAAACCGATTCGCAGAGCTCTTTAAAAAAAATTCCGCCCGATTAGAAGGAATTAGGTTTACAAGAATTCTCATACAAAGAAGCTCAAATGTCTGAGATCGAATTAACAGAGAAGAGAAGATGAGAAATAGGGAAGAAGAAGAAAATAGAAGAATGATTTCTCTTTGAAACGTATAGGTGATAAGGACAATGACAATTACCGATACACCCAGATAAATGGATAAGGGCTTCCAAGTCGGTTTAAAGCGAAAAGACTAATTTTCCCTTCGTATAAATATGATGATATCTTCTTCGTCCGGTATCCGAATGACACGTTTGAGTAATCCATTTCGCGTAACTTTTCGAGATCTATCTAAAGGTAGTAGTTTCGTATCTAAATCGTTGTTAGTTTAATTTATATTAATTAAAATTTATATTAACTAATCGAGTCAATAGTGGTTAATTCGTCCCTTAACTGGTCTAATAGTGTTGACGGGCATGAGGGTCCTTACACTATGCTTTCACTCTTTTTTGTTAGAATAAACATTTTAGCACAAATGTCCTTTCCCTTAGTGATACCAACTCACAAAAAGTCAATATCACTTGTTTACTCCATATATTTCTCCTCCTTTTTGTCACAAAATGACAAAGAAACGAAAAAATTAAGGACAAACCGAAAGGATCTCACAAATCTCACAAAGAGAATTTGCAAACCTATAAGAGTTGAGAACGAGGGTTTTAAACACCATTTTAGATAACCAATATCAAAACCGAAGCTACAAGTAATTTGGTTTTACATGTTATCTAGGAAACAATTGCCCGGAAGCAATTTTCCCTAATAGTTTAGCACATTAAAAATCGACTAAGCACCTTAGTTCTTTTGCTAAATTGATTGTAAAAATACAATCGCTTGTTCGATAAGACCAAAATGAAGATCAAAATTAACTTTATTTTTCTCATCAGGCTCTATTCTCAAAAATAACTTAGACCTTTCACTTTTAAACAAGACAAATATTAGGTTAGTTAACTAGTAATTCTTGTTAAGGCATTCGGTTAAACTTGAATAACCGAAACCTTCACATTTAATAAGTCTAACTAAGATCCCAAAAACTTAGTTTCTCTTATCCGGAAATCACTTGTACTAAACAAATGATCCCGAAACACTTTTGTTAAGCCACAAACAATCCATACAAACCAAATAAATCAACTTGCATAATCATTTATCTTAACCGGAAGCAATTGAAACAAACATAGACATTATATCACTGCAATTGCATCGAAATTTTGTAAGCCTAAACAATTGATTCTAGACAATAACGAAAGATAAAAATAGTTTTTCTTAACCGGAAACAATTGCACAATCAAACATCCATACACAAATAATGGAATCAATATCAACCGAAATTTTGTTTAGCAAAAGCAATAAGGATATGAAATAAAATCATGCTTTTCTTAAACAGGAAAACAATTAACTAACAAAATTGTTACCTCAAATTCCGCATTCTCTTCTCCCCTTAAGATATGTCATTAAGCGCAAGTTCACTTAGAACTCTCCCCCACTAAAGTTTTCATCCTCCCGCCAAAATCAAAAGAACAACAACAATGAGCAACCTTTACCAGAGAAAGGTTCAAAACCGGTTTTAACTATGCGATGCAAAAGTTGAAACCTCGAAACACATATGCTTTTATGCTAAACCAAAAGATTCAACATATTGTGACTTTTTCACATATTGTTTCTTCAGGAACCCCTCATGATCCTTTGATAAAGCCTACCAACATGGGCTAGAGCTTAATCCCGCTAAATCAAAAAGTCACTCAAACCATAAGGGTTCACACATTATGAGATCGAATATCAAGGTAATAAAGCCGAAATCAATCATCCCATAAACATACATAGCAATAAAATAAAGCATTCAGGCACAGGGTATGTAACCGAAAACTATCATAAGAAATATACAAAATAATAATTTTATTCATAATAAGATAGTTTTATTCATAATAGACTTTACAATTATTGAAAGAAATCAAAAGCTGAAGTCTATTTTTTTGGATTAATTCTTCAACACATGACTTAATCTTTAGTGGTGCTCTTATTGTTTACTGATGTTTCATCAATACTCAAACTTTTGAAGCTTGTCTCAAGGGACTTGTCTGCAACCACTTCATGTTTCTCAAGATCTTGAGAGCATTAAGTTCAACAAGAACACCTCTTGTTTCATCAATTCTATTTTTGAGTCAATCTTGATGCTGAATTGTCATTACGAGATTGGTTCTCAGTTCTTCAAAATCTTGGATATAGTGAATCATACTATATGAACGAATCCACTTAGTTTCGGTTGGATTTTGAAGGTTGTAAGCCAACATAAATGACTTATCTTGAGATCCAATTGAACTATCAGAATCATAATCAGACATGATTTTTGATATGATTTTCTTTCTTCTTTCTGTATTGATTCCTTGACAATCCTTAACCTTTTGAGCTTCCTCCTTATTAGCCTTTGTAACACTGCGAGTTATTGGATGCATGCTCGGTTATTTAAAAGGGATTACTCAGGGTTTCAAAATACAGGAAAGAGATTGTTTTCCAGTAAGACACAAAGTTTCGGACCTGAAAAACTTGTGGAATACCAAAAATATATGCAGAATATATTTTGTTTCCATTGTCCGAATCTTCCCAAGCTTGAAGGTTTATTTAGAATTCGAAAATATCAAATAAAGCCTATTTTTGGAAGATCATGTTGAACATGAACATTTTTAGACAACCATGGATTCGCAACTATCCAGAATAGCACCCGATTTTTCTGATAAAGACACAGATTGATATCGTGCTCTCGTTTTATGTGTTTTTCCCATCATGAGCACAAAAGAATGGGTTCGCACAATCTCCATACAACTAGTTTGTATTGGAGTAATCCTTTTCTGGCTTACATCGAGTATCAGAAACATAATTCATGTTTCTTTTTGGGAATTTCTGCCCAAAATATTTTCTCCTAGTATAATGATCTTTTCTAACTCTAGAGATATGATCATGTGGAGAAGATATACTGATGTGAGAATTCTCAAAGATAGATAAATCCCTCTTAATTCTATCAATGAGATTTTCATAAGATTTTCTCATTCTATGCACATCAGTAAGATTGTCTGAAACAATTATCGGGAATTCCTGATTGTTTCTTTTGACAGAGATTCTTTATTTCCTTTTCTTCTGGAGTAGTTCTTCATCAAAACAAGAATTGTTTTGATATGGGTGAGGAGGAACCTTTTTCCATAAGCGATCATCAACTCTTTTCTCTGATTCTTTTGAGTTGATCTTATCGGGTAGAAATAAATTATGTCTTTCCACTGAGGAATGATCTTTCAGTTTTTTAAGACAAGAAACTTTTTTCAATACTTTTACCACCATCTTTTGAAGAAGTATGAATTTCCTGTCAAGAGACTGAAAATTGTATTCTTTAGGATCACTCTTACTAAATCGGTTCAAAGTTTTCTTTGGACAAGATTTCGTTTGATCATCAGTAGATTTAGAAGTGGGTTTCTCATCCTCTTATGACTTGATGTAGTTAGGCAAACTACCATTATCTTGATCTGTTTCAGATGTGACTAAACCATTTTTATCATATTCTGTAAAATTCGAGCAAGGACTCTTAGTTTCCTCAACATTAGAAGAAATCACAACAGCATCATTAGTCAGAGTCATAGGACGTGTCTCTTTAACTTGAGCAAGAGATTTACCAAGAGCTTCTAATTTGACTGTGAGATTGTGAGATCCATATTCTCTTTGGCTAGAATATTCAGTTGAATGTCTTTATCTTTGATCTCATTCTTGAGAAGATTTGACTCTGTCTTTAATATTAGCACTTTTTTAGACAGAGATTTGATAGACTTTAGGAGTTTTATCAACTCTTTATCAACATCTTCTTTTTCTTCAGAGATAGACTCAGATGTTCTCTTACTTATTGTAACCCCTAGATCATGAGTTAAAAAAATAGGAACATCTTCAACATTTGAGTATTCATACTCTTGCATTACGTTAATTGAATCAGACATGGATTCAATTTCTTATAGGTTGGATCGCACGAAACACAGATTGTTAGATCTTTTCGTGTTTGCCTGCTCTGATACCAATTGAAAAGACGAGGGTACCCAAATATACATCAATCTAAAACTTTTCCACCTATAAGTCCTTTTCCAAAAGTGATTGTCTATGGACCGAGTCGAGACAATACAACTAATCGGTTCACACTTCGTGTGATCGTGTATGGATACAAGGTCGAGACAATACAACAACGAAGTATGTTTACTTGATAATAGGTTCGGACTTAACCAAATTCTAAGCATTGTCTATCAAGTAAAATAGGAATTAACTTTTGTGCAATTTACTTTAAATTATAATAAACATAATTATAATTACGGAAAATAAAAGTAAATGACACAGCAAGATTTTGTTAACGAGGAAACCGCAAATGCAGAAAAACCCAGGGACCTAGTCCATAATTGAATACTCTCAGAATTAAGCCGCTATACAAAATCAAACCAACTTCTTATAGTTAGACCAAACAACTTAACCTATAGTTCACCTAGTTCCCTCAGTATCCTTGCGCCTCCAACTTGTTAATAAGTCACGCACTTGGAACAATTCCTTTTGTTCATATTCCAAACAGTAAATGAACAATAAATCTGTTCGGTAACAACTCTTTTCAAACAAGGTGATATGAGTCTGACAAAGGCTCTTCCGTTTAACCAATAAACTCCTTTGTCGGGTCCTTAGATCAATCTCTCAAAAACTACCGCAGTAATTGTTAAACTATCCAATTAACACTATTAATCACAAAGAAGTGTATTAACCCCAATCTACTCAACTAATCAATCTAATCTATCACAAAGATAAACCAATTATAGTTGGATCCCTTTCCAGCCGAAACAAGTATTGTGGACACCAAAGATTATGAACCCAAAAAGTTTTCTTGTCTTCGAATCTTCTTTAATCTTCAATCAGCACCTGCACACAATCAACTTGAATCTCTTGTGAACAATCACACACAGAACGGAGTCTATTAACGTTGGATTATCACAAGATGTCTTTAGATCTACAAACAGTCTAAAGATCCCTGTAGAAACTTCGATCTAGTTTGAGTGAATCTTATATCAGAAGAGAAGATTCTCAAGCATAAACAAACTAGGTGAAATTAAAGTTCAACAACCGTTAGTCAATCAAATCAATCGAAAACTAATAATAAACTGCAATTATCTAGTTTCCCACCAACTGTACTAATAGAGCTTCTCAATTCCAAAGAAGTCTTTAAACTGAGGGGCCATAAGAGATTTCGCCTAATTAGGTTACTTTTCTCTCCAAATAGGCAGCTCCGCCAGTAACAACACAACTAGGTAGTTTTGCTGGCTCTGAGGATTAGTTTGCTAGAAATGAAAACTTCAATATTTATAGACAAGGAAGTTTGGACACCAAGAAATTTCCAAAACCGAATATTCTAAAAGATATGCAATAAACACAAAATCGGTTTTCATAACTCCTGGAAATGCACTGTCCAAATATTGACCGAAATCCCAGTAGAAAAATCTATAATCAGTAAATGCACATTACTAATTATTATTTTCTAAAGATATGCATCTAATTGCTGGAAATTAAATAGCATATAAAAACTAAGAAACTTTAATTAAAAGATTCTCAATTTATTTAGATCATGGGATTCTCCTTTAGCTATTAAGGAATATCTTTGAACAATTAATGATAAGAGTTACTTCACATGTTCAAAGTATGTCGGCATCTTTACTTTGCAAGTCATTTTTCATACTTACAATCTTGGAAACGATTTGCCACACTTCCAAACAAGTTTAGAATTGGTTCGTCTGAATTCCAAGAACTATGTGATTGATTATCCTATCAAATCACCAATTATGGGTTTCACGGTTCTACCAAAACAAGTTTGGTTCTACCTCCATATGAGTACTGTGCATAGTCAAGCTAGTTACAAAAATTCGGTTGACTAGGTACTAGGATCGGTTCCCTACAACTTATGGTAACTACCTGTATTCGGTTGCACATGTCCATTGGATCGGTTCCCCCAAAACTAAAAACTAGTTTCACATGTTTATAGGATCGGTTCCCCCATCTACTAAAAACGTGTTGTACCTCTTACAAGGATCGACTCCCTCTTGTAAATTTGTTGCACCTCTTATTAGGATCGGTTCCCCAATGACTAGATAAAAGTTGTTATTTACAAGGCATCGATCATACAATCTTGAGTGATTACTTAAGATCAGTTTCACTAATAAAATTCATACCAATACATAAGTCAGGCCTTGTGAATAGTTTTACCAAGATACATAAACAAGTTTATGAGCGGTTATACTAAACACATATATTGGTAATTCAAAATAGATTTGCAATGAATAACAATATTAATAAGACTAGCGATTTCCCTTTCGATTCACAAAATGAGTTTATGAACTTGCTTCCTTTAAAAGAATGTAAAAAATTGTTTCCTATGATGAAATCTTCACTCATACCCATATATAATCACTATAGCATTCATATGATCATGTCGATGTCTTATATACAAAGTTTAATGGTTAAGAAATAAACCTTGTATTGTATTCCTTAATACTATGTCTAACTAGAGTATCATACACAGCTTCGCAGTTATGTTTTCAATATGCACGACTTGAAAGATACGTTAGGGAATGAAACAGTTCAAGTCAAATATTACTACCCTTAAGAGGAAGGATGATGTTGTCGTTGTAGCTCCATACTTCTTCACATTCTTCATGTCTTCATGTAATACTTGTAAGTCTCATATCCTAACACTTTCAAGTTAACCTATTCGAAGTTGACTCTAGTATATATAATCAAGCGAATCTTTAAATGAGTTTTCATTCACTAAAATATGAAAACCAAACTTGACATACTTACGCTTGGTGGGTTCAATCGAGCTATGCTCTAACATTCTCTTTTGTTGAAATAGGTTGAAATCCTATTTATACAAGTCATGTTCGAGCGCTCCCTGATCTCGTAGGAAGTGGAGGTGGTTAAGTAATGGAGAAGTGGGGTTGTGCAAAAGGTAGTGACCATCACGTTCGCATTATGAGGGGAGACTGGTCACCCTTTCACCCACTACCCTCTCATTGATGTTAACCGTCTGTCCTTTCCTGAAACTTTCTCGTAATGGGCACGTTGCACGCCGCACGTCGTAAACCACCAGACCAATACCCCAATAAGCATCCCCCAGTTTGTGACACGTTTTATGTCTCGAGTGTTTTGTAAGAAAATATATACAGCAGACTGCTGAATGCGTCAAGTCATGAGACTCATTGCTTAAAGTATCATATAGTACTTTAATGTCAACTAATAAAATTATTTGTGGAATCAATATCTATAAAGCATCGTTTATAATTGATGCACATGAAGCATCGCTTTTAAACAGGTTGCTAAAAATAAACGATGTGCAGGAAGCATCGTTGTTTTAGAGCTCGTCCAAATTAGTCGCGAGTTGAATGTATTAAAAAGAGTGTGATCGGCCACCTTTGGGTGATCGTTAGGGAACCCTATGGGCAAGCCACAACTTGGCCGATCATTCCCTGTGGAGGAGGGATGGCCGGTGATTACAGCGTTACCCTGTTGGCTTCCTGAAAATAAATCTAGACCATCTGACTAGGCTAGCGAAGTTGGATGGACGAGATGATTTGTGGCAGTTGCGTACTGCCGTTAATTCAATTTAGGGTTTAGAAGCCGTGTGGCCAACCCTATTTAGGCTAATCGATTCAAGGCACTGGACATTGGTTTGAGCAGGACGATTGGTCAGATACAACGACGAGCTTCCGGTGAGCATGCTGACATCTATTAGGCCGCCTAAAAATGGATCTAAGCCATTCAATTTGGCTGGCGAAGATGGACGACCGTGATCGATTTGCGATAGAAGCACGCTGCCACAACGCAACTTATGGTTTCCGAAACAGCGCGTTCACCCTAGTTTGAGCAAACGATTTGATGCACTATTGGCTTGCCATGGGCAAGTCGATCGACCAGAGATGAGGTTGGGTCGCCGGTGAACACGCCAGCTGTGACGTCCCAAATACTAGACCTGTTTATCTGATAGGATTACAACCTAATTGAAGCATCAAAACTAGATTACCGATTTTAAGAATCATAACTATAGAAAGTGGTAAATAACAAAACCCAAACTCTCGGATATTGAATAAATGAAAGTCTTTCGAGTTCAAAGAATATATAAATGTGTTGTTTACAGAATAAGAAAGAATACATACAGTAAAAGATGCACAACAACACTAGATTTAATAAAGTTCATAGCTACAAAACGGATATCTTCGAGCGCTCCATTCCTTCAGATTACTGAAAAACTGATGTGGGAACAAGTGAGCACATCATCCCAAGGGGTGCCCAATGGAAACAAATAACTCTCAAGTAATTACTAACATACTTCACAGTTCTAAAGATAAAACAGTAATTTAAAAGAGACAATGGTGAAAGAAAACATTCAACAATTCACGTATCAAGAAGCAAAGGTTAGTCAAACAAGCATAATATGCACGCGAGTGATTTCCCTTAAATAAAATAGTATATATAATATTCTGACGGATGGCCTACCGCCCTACTAATACTATTGCCGACGGATGGCATACTTCCCTACTATCTTAATAAGCAGAAAATATAATATTATTGCTGACGGATGGCGTACCGTCCTACTAATACTATTGCCGACGGATGGCATACCGCCCTACTTAACTTAGCAAGGAGTTGTGGGGAAACACAGAAACTCCTCGCGAGGTAAACCACATAATGCATATCAGACACATACAATTACAGTCAATACAGACAACATTCAATGCAATTACAATATACATTCATACAGATAGTAAAAGCGCATCATGCTTTCAAAGGAAATAAACTTAATGATTACAAGAAGGTTACAAAGTTCCCACCTGAATTGATGACAATCCATGCCTACCACAAGATCCACGATCTACCGGTTCATTCTTTGAATCTATCCTTGAATAAAGAGTAACTGTTAATCACACAAGCACTTTAAGAAATTAGCCAAAAGGCTCATACAAGGCTCATAACATAATCTCATACAAGTCCCTAGTTATAGGCTAACTGAACTATCTAATGATTTTAATCCCATTTATGGTTCTACACCTTTTCATTATGTATCTTTAGCTCATATAAAGGTTTACCAATTCAATTAGGTTGGTTCCATAATTCATTATCTAACTCTTATGAATATCTACAACTTTGTAGAAGAAGCCAATGAGTAATTCGGACCACAAGAGGTCTAAAACGTCTAATTAAGATAACTGGCCCTAAACCCAAGTCCACTACTCCGGCCCATTAATTTAAGGCCCGATCAATCTGGTCAACTGACAGTCACTGTCGGTCCAAAAGGTCAACTAATAGTCAATATCTAGGGTTAAGTCCAAGTCTTAGTCAAGTCAAATGGTCAACTGGTCAAGATCAGGTCAAATGACATAGAGAGTCAAACTGATTCAACTCAGGTTATCAGGGTTAACTCAACTCAGTCAGATTAACTCAGTCAGCTAAGCAAACTAGTCAGACAACTGACTGGGATGACTAATAGGCCAAAAGTCTAAGCTAAATTTTTGTCCCATACAATAACACAATACAAAATTATACATAAATGCATTTCTAACTTCAATTGCAAATCTCCAGCTTCACCAAATTACAACCTCCATTTCTTACAATCATATCTTCAATTCTTCTCAATATATTCATACATATCCTACATAATGAACTTTATCAGCTTCATTACCATTTTCAATTCATTTAACTTGCACCTGTAACCTCATCAATTCCTATTAGTACCCAGCTCCTGTCATCACTACACCTTCTCCGAAACATCATTGCACTTCAAACACAATTCCATCCAAATCCAGTTCAGTTCCATCACCATTCACAATAACATATCATTTCATACTTCAGTTGTATTTCATCAACACCTGCAATACCAACACCAAGCGACAATCAAATATACATCACAAAAATCTTCAATGACTGGTTCCATGAACTATAGCTGCCACTCAACGTAACACCAGAACATCCCTATCATCATAACTGTTTTAGTTACGACTCATTCGAGTCCTGACAATAAATCTTCATATGTTCACCAATCATTCTTAAGTCCTCTGCCAGTTCAATAACATTACATACCACAACCTTATTTACAGCAAGACCAAATCCCACCTTTTTATTCGTTCCATTGCTTTTGCAAGAGCCTAAACCTTCATTTAAACTTCAACTCAGACACCTGCCACTTCTAATACAAACAACACCACCATCCCTGACTATAATACCTCTTAATCATCACAACTAGCAGCACCAGTTCATCTCAATCATAACCTATCTCCTTTACAGCCTCAATCCAGGAACACAGCGCACAGAACTGCAAACTTCTTTGAATCTCAAAACCACTATTTGCAAGTCCATTATCTAAATATCTTCATCCCCTGTAACTCAACCTACAACATTAACTTCTCAACTTCACAGACTACTCATCTAACTCTTCTTCTTGTAACTCAAATCAACAGGGAAACCCCAACTTCAACCTCAATCTACCATTATGCTTTTCAATTTCAACCAACCCAAAATAAGATCCAAAACCCTAAATCAACAACTCAAATCCGAATAATACCGCTCAATTCTTAATCTTCATCTGAACTACCCAATTCAGGAACCCTTATTATTCACCTTCAATTCATTGAACCCTAACCTGTGCAACCAATTTCCTAGAGAAACTAAAATTAAACTTCATACAATCATCTATAGTTCAATTAAAAACGAACCCACCTATAATCTATCAATTCAAGACACTCTTCATAAATAAACAACAATCAATTCGAAACCCTAAATTGCCTGTTTTTGATTCTTTAGCATCATCTTCTTCTTCAAATCATTAAGTTATGAATCTTAGGTGACTCATCCTCACTAACAACTAACTCTAATCTTCGGTCTGAAATCAACAAGAAGAAGAAGACATACGAACAGAGAAATGAAAAGAGAAAGAAAAAGAAGAAAAAAGAAGAGAAGAAAGATAAGAGAAGGGCTCCATTAACTAAAACAAATCGGCTACTGAGGCATCCAACGCTCTTGGATAAGGGCTGCCAAGGCGGCTAAATTGCAAAATGATTATTTTGCTCTTCAAACAAATCTGATGATATCTTGTTCGTCTGATATCCGAATGACACATTCGACTAGTCCATTCCGCATAATTTTTTGAGATCTATCTAATAGTGCTAGCCTCGTATCTAAATCGTTGTTAGATTAATTTCTATTAAATTAAATTCTATGTTAACTAATCGAGTCATTAGCGGATAAATCGTATCTTAATCATCGCTAGACCAGTCAAATAACATTGACGAGCTTGAGGGTCCTTACATTCTCCCCACCTTATTCATTTTCTTTCTCGAATATCGAACCATCCTTCTAGTCTTCAAAACTCCCTACCTTATTCAGAAGTACTATCTCCCGTTTAAGTGTAAGTACTGCACATACTTATAATTGCGCGAAAACTCAACTCAATTAAAATGAGTTCGAAACAAAAAGAAATGAAACACAAACTTATATGGCTTTCTACAACTAAAATTTGCGGCTCTAGGTTCAAAAGACTATATTTTATTTAAATAATTATTGAATCTAGGTACATTATGTTAGAGCAATGATCGGTCGAACTCGCATGCGTTGCTATCTCAAGCATGTTTTTCAAGTTTAGTTGTCAAAACTATATGTCTTGATTTCTAGACTACTTATAGCTAAGTCTCGGTTTATGACAGTTTAGTGTAGTTGAGCTCCAGACTCCACGACGATCATCTTACGAAAACGAAGAACTACTCAAGGAACCAGTGGAACTTCATCCGACTAAAAGGTATGTGGAGACTTGAACTTATCTATCACTCAAAAGTTTATCTACTCTATCTCCTACTCTTGAGACAAAATCGTATAAGTATGATAGTTTTCATACATACACTTTTGATATTTCGAGCCGAGTGTACTCGCCTATCTTTTTCTCGAAATATGTGTTGGTAAGCTTTCTCTTTAACCACCTTACATCTTAACCCGTGACGAGTCATGATGACGTTTCAATCTTGAAAATAGCTTTGATGACGATAGTTGTGAATAACGACTGCTATAACATTATAGAAGAATGTTTCAATGATTGAAATGTAGAGTTGAGATTATGTAACCAACTATGTATATAAGCATATATAGTGTGTTCGCACATTAGTGTATAAATCCATGTGCCGGAATCCAAGTATATGCATATGTGTGCATACGGTATTGGTGAAGGATACAGGTTTGATACGCGTACTAGCGGAAGTTTTCAAACCGAAAATTTCTGCTGAGTTTGTAAGTTTGCAAACTGTTAAACTAGTCACCTTAGGTATGCATACCCGTACGCATACCCACAGAAGTTTTCGACCGAAAATTTCTGCTGAGTTTGTAAACTCAAATCCGGTAGCTATGGTACACGTACCCGTACGCGTACCCAAGATGGTTATATTTCTCAAATCGGAAGTTCATGAACTTAAACAATAAGTCAATAAGGAATGCAATCTTTAGAAACCGTGGTTATATTGTTCATGAAATAATTCAAATAAATCAAACCGATTTTGTTTCAGTTGTGTCTATTCATAAAGACCTAAGCAATTGAACAACTCTTCAACTAGTTCTTATGAGTCATTTGAACTAGTTATGTGAAGAAGATGAATACGATTAATATGGAAGTACTCATATGGCTAACCATTGGTTAACTATTTTTTGAACCAACTAAGTGCACACGTTTAGGTACGGTTACTCAAACCTAAATGAAATACATTTCATTTGTGTGTGACAAGCTAAGTTTCGATCTAACGGTTGAAAGATATTAGCTTGGTTAAATCAGGTTTTTCATCTAACGATGAATATTGAATGCTTTGTTACCAAGATAACTTGGATTGCAAATCCTGATTTGAAAAATATATAAAGGAAACATCTAGATACTGGAAAAACTAATCCACACATGAGAATATTGAATGCTTTGTTACCAAGGTAACTTGGATTGCAAATCCTGATTTGAAAAATATATAAAGGAAACATCTAGATACTGGAAAAACTAATCCCCACACCTCATGTGTGATACTAGTTGGTTTTGCTAGAATCGATTCTCCTTTAACCTTAGGTTTCTTCTCGAGACCCTGTAGGTTAACGACTGAAAGACTTCATTGGGATTATGAAGCCAGACGAAACTCCTTATAAAGGACAGAAGATTTTTGCTTCCGCCGTATCGGAATCCGACTCGACTGGCAAGCACAAATCTCCCATCACGTAACTCGGAAAAATAAAATAAAAATGAAATATACCTCTACTTCGGAAATCTAGCAACAAGGGAAAAGTGGTTCAGGGTACTCATCAAAATCTAACAGTTGAGAGCACAGTCATTAAGAGGCAGTTAAATCAACAATCCCAAAAACAAGAAACAAAGATTTAAAAGTATTGGAAAAGTACATGTATATCCTATGTATCATAAGTCTTATACAGCAAAATGAAATGACTTCTAGATACTGAAAATTAAAAAAACTTAGGTTAACACCCTTGATAATGTAGTAAATTCATGTTAAGATAAAGACATATGGTATATAAAATACTGTAGACTAAACTACACGCTGCAAAATTTAATCAAGTTCAAGAGTTTCGAAAAAATCAAAACAAGCACTTAATGACACATAAATGATAATGCATGCAGTACATACATATTTGACAACAAAGGGATTCAAAAGCACAGTTGCAACACCCCAGACCACACCCATAGGAAACTGCAAGTTTTCAGTTACATGCCATATAAGATCATGTACAAGATCCCAATAATAACAGCAAAATGTACAAGAATGACATGGATCAAGGAAAGTAAACTAAACTACCCAGATTCCCTGTGATATACACATCAAAACGTAACAAAATACTAACTTTCATAGCGCTAAAAGGATTCTGTAAGCTCTGCCCGGCTTACTGCTGTAACTTCTCTTCGTACTCTGTGTGTGTGGGGGGGAGGGGGGAACAAAACAAACGGGGTGAGCGCATGCCCAATAGAGGGTGTAAAAACGAAATACAATGCCAACGATAAACGGGGATAAATAGACATGAGCAACAGCTAAATAAAAATGCAGAAATGTAAATCTTAGCAAATATAAATCATAAAAACATTCGGAGCCGCAAATAAAGTCACTCTACTATTCTCATGGCCAGTGCCACCATCAAGATAGTTCTGGTTACCATCCATCGTTGTCGCAACGATCTTCCGGGTTTCCACCAAGGTGGTGAAGTTCCACTTAGGCCTGACGTTCCTAAAGTAGAGTCCACTAGTTTCCAAATCCAATTGTCACAGGGAAACATCAAACCAAGTTCTTAAGAACCTCATAAATCCATAATCAAAAGCTTACACAAGTATAAGCGTTGGCAGCATTCGCAAATAAGTTTTTACTGGCAGCAAATCTCAAGGGAATTTCTGAAACTGGAACCAATCCTCAAAAGTCAAGAGCAACGAAGGCACAACTTACCAAAAGCCCGCGCCAAGTAAAATACCAAACTTTAAGTATAGTCCATACACCATGGGAATTTAAGCCAAACCAAATCCATAATACAGAGTAAATCATGCACATAATTCATCCGAAAAGAGAGAGAAAACATAAGTGATACAGTTAATGGAGCTGTGACAAAAACAACAGCATCGTAGCTGATAGCAAATCAAGCATCTAAGCAACAGTAAAATAAGGCAATTGGTACATTTTCATTTCCTTCACATAAAAAACATTAAGTTCAATAATTTAACATATTAAATCAAGAGAGGAAGAGATTAGAACGTAAGTAAATAGTATTTGCATGAGTGGACAGTAACATTAGATATAAATTGGGAAGAAAGGGGATTAGTTAGTAAACCATAAATCGGAAGCAAATAGTTCACATGCATGACACAATGCTGTCATTTTCTTTTGACATTTGATGTTTGAAGAAACAAATGAGTTAAAAGGGGAAAGTATAAGAAGGAAATGTATTAGTCAAGAGAGATATCAAAAGTAAAACTTGAGAAGGCATAACCAAAATGGTATCACGTTCAAACAATTCTATAGGGTAATATATTAAACCGAAAACGGTGGTTTAGGAAGAAAGAAAAATAGATACAAATCATGGTTACTGCTGTGTATATGTAGATCAAAACTTGGTGTCATGCATGATACTAAAATGAAACAGTATTCATTTAGTCATTTTCACAAACAGCTAATAGCAAGTTTAGAAACTCAATTCAAACTCCTGGTTTGGGATATAAAATGAACATAGATGCCAAGCAGGGTTTAGTCTTCATAAAATCAGTTTAAAAAAATCAGAATCACAAATCCTAATTTTAACATCGAAACCCAAATGAACATAGATGCCAAGCAGGGTTTAGTCTTCATATTTGAAGGAAGTTTATAAAACAAATCAATATTTGTGTAACCCAAATGAAATCGCATCGAAACCCAATTTTAACAGTGAAAATGAAACCCCCTCCTCAAATATCGATTCACATGATATGAAGCATAAAATTAAGAGGAACAACTGGAATGATAATTTTAAAAGTGAAGAAAGCATAAAATGAAGAATTGAGATAAACCCCCTACCTTTGAAGAAGATAAATTTAGCCAGAAAAAGTCAGTGGGTTGAACTCCAATTTGTATTTGAGAGCCTAAAATATTCCTTTAATTTCTAGAGATTGTTTTGAGTATGAAATTTTAACAAAGGAGTGAGGGAACAAAACTATGGTTCGGCAACAGAAAACAAAAGATTGTTCTTCTCTTTAAAGAGGGTTGGAATGAAAAGGCGATTATGCCCCTGCTGCTCATGTCAACCACGTGCCTTACATGCTCAAAATTTCTAGTGTCTTCCTAGCATCAACTACTCATGCTCACCAATTGCTGCTAAGGGATGACTACCTAGCTAAACAATCATTCATATGGGTTGGTCTAGGGTTCAAAGCCCAAGGAAAATATTCATGTCGCTACACCATTACACTCTAAAAAGAATTGTGTCCCCCAATTCAAACTAAATTGAAGATCTATGAAGATTACCTTCAACTAGCTTCGGTTCGAAACGACATTTTTGCGCGAGAACGATAAATTAGAAAATTACCCATGATTACGGCACTTTCAGCTTCCCTTTTAACCTCTGCCAGCTATTAGGACAGGGAACCAATGAAGTTTAGCAAAACTTGTGCTCAAGTAGACAAATCATGAATCAAAGAGTCGAACTAAGAAATCATCGTCAGATCAAACCCAAAAAAATATTTCTACACATTTTGACTGGTATAAAATCAATAAAAACCAAAATATGTAATGGTAGCAGCAGAGAAAAATGAGAAAATAGAGGCATGGACAAAACTAGTACCAACATCAGAAGACATCATAAAGAGAGTTAAGACCTTAAGCTTTGAAGAACTAAAAAGATTTTCACTGAATCGAAGAAATGAATTCATACCAGATCATTCAAATTATTAGTATGGATATGAAAAGAAAAATTCAATTATTGAGGTTCACTCTTGGCAACTGGACAAAAACAAGTAAATTCTTAGAGATTTTTCATAATTTCAATTTGGATAAAAATCCGACTACAAACTCAACTAAAACAGTACCAAACGAAATCTACGAGTGCCCATTCTTTAATTTGTCGGAAACACAGAGTATGACAGAAATTTTATTAAACATTTGTTAACAAGAAATTCAACAAGTAAACTTTGAAAAACAAACCACATATCAGAAACGCACCCCTACTAAAGAGGCAAGTTTAAGGAGTAAGCTCACACACGCAGAATGTATTAATTTCATCCGATACGCCAGATATCATAAATGATAAATAAAGAGTAAAAGAAAAACACATTACGTTTTTATGTCGTGTGTTCCATTAGTTCCTCGAGAAGTTCCTTCATACTACTAAACGTTCAATCATTCCTACAAGCACCTTTAAATCCTTGAGGACTACAGTTGTACTAGGTTGTCTATGGTTCTTAACGGCATTAGAGATGGTCATCACCAAACTTACCGGTTATTCCAAATCTTTTCCAATGCATTTTATTCCCTTAATGAAATCCTTTTTTCTTTTGCGTAGTAAGAGCGGGCCTGCAAATTTCGCACTTCGTGACATCTTCAAAACAGATAACGCGTCAGATTTACAATTGGTTAGTAATATACATTACTAACACACGAAAATGATATGTATATCACAGCATCTGGTTAGTATTCCCCAATCCCCAAAACCAATATGACTCTTTCAAAACGGCAGTACTATTGAAGTCATGATAAAATTTCAAGAAAAAGTTAAAACCAAATCATCACGCTATTTAAATAATTTCAAAGTTGTATAACAAAACGTGATAGGTTAACATGGAGGAAAGAAAATGTTCTTCGTAAACTAAAACAGATTCAAATATGGAGCATCAACATAAAAATGTAGTTTTTAAACAACCAAAGTGTACGAAAATAAATAGTTATCTAATTATCGACCATTTCAGCAAGTAAGAAAACCAAACACAGTCCCGATAA
The DNA here is from genome assembly GCF_003573695.1 of Papaver somniferum. Classification (NCBI taxonomy): domain Eukaryota; kingdom Viridiplantae; phylum Streptophyta; class Magnoliopsida; order Ranunculales; family Papaveraceae; genus Papaver; species Papaver somniferum. The sequence goes on along the minus strand of NC_039359.1, from coordinate 174,277,508 downwards.
GTCGGAACCTTCGCTCTGATACCAACTGTAACCGACAGAAAATTTTTGTTTCCGCCGTATCGGAATCCGACTAGACTGGCAAGCACAAATCTCCCATCACGTCACTCGGAAAAATAAAATAAAAATGAAATATACCTCTACTTCGGAAATCTAGCAACAAGGGGAAAGTGGTTCAGGGTACTCATCAAAATCTAACAGTTGAGAGCACAGTTATTAAGAGGCAGTTAAATCAACAATCCCAAAAAGAAGAAACAAAGATTTTAAAATATTGGAAAAGTATATGTATATCCTATGTATCATAAGTCTTATACAGCAAAAAGAAATGACTTCTAGCTACTGAAAATTAAAAAAACTTAGGTTAACACCCTTGATAATGTAGTAAATTCATGTTAAGATAGAGACATATGGTATATAGAATACTGTAGACTAAACTATACGCTGCAAAATTTAATCAAGTACAAGAGTTTCGAAAAAATAAAAACAAGCACTTAATGACACATAAATGAATATGCCTGTAGTACATAGATATTTGACAACAAAGGGATTCAAAAGCACAGTTGCAACACCCCAGACCAGACCCATAGAAAACTGCAAGTTTTTGGTTACAGGCCATATAAAGATCATGTATAAGATCCCAATAATAACAGCAAAATGTACAAGAATGACATGGGATCAAGGAAAGTAAACTAAACTACCTAGATACCCCTGTGATATACACATCAAAACGTAACAAAATACTAACTCTCATAGCGCTAAAAGGATTCTGTAAGCTCTGCCGGCTTACTATTGTAACTTCTCTTCGTACTCTGTGGGGGGGAAAACAAAAAAAAAACGGGGTGAGTGCATGCCCAGTAGAGGGTGTAAAAACGAAATACAATGCCAACGATAAACGGGGATAAATAGACATGAACAACAGCTAAATAAAAATACAGAAATGTAAATCTTAGCAAATATAAATCATAAAAACATTCGGAGCCGCAAATAAAGTCACTCTACTATTCTCATGGCCAGTGCCACCGTCAGGGTAGTTCTGATTATCAGCCATCGTTGCCGCAACGATCTTCCGGATTGCCACCGAGGTGGTGGGGTGCCACTTAGGCCCGACGTTCCTAAAGTAGAGTCCACTAGTTTCCAAATCCAATTGTCACAGGGAAACATCAAACCAAGTTTTTAAGAACCTCATAAATCCATAATCAAAAGCTTACACAAGTATAAGCGTTGGCAGCATTCGCAAATAAGTTTTTACTGGCAGCAAATCTCAAGGGAATTTCCGAAACTGGAACCAATCCTCAAAAGTCAAGAGCAACAAAGGCACAACTTACCAAAAGCCCGCGCCAAGTAAAATACCAAACTTTAAGTACAGTCCATACACCATGGGAATTTAAGCCAAACCAAATCCATAATACAGAGTAAATCATGCACATAATTCATCCGAAAAGAGAGAGAAAACATAAGTGATACAGTTAATGGAGCTGTGAAAACAAACAACAGCATCGTAGTTGATAGAAAATCAAGCATCTAAGCAACATTAAAATAAGGCAATTGGTACATTTTCATTTCCTTTACATAAAAAACATTAAGTTCAATAATTTAACATATATAAATCAAGAGGGGATGAGATTAGAACGTAAGTAAATAGTATTTGCAGGACAGTAACATTAGATACAAATTGGGAAGAAAGGGGATTAGTTAGTAAACCATAAATCGGAAGCAAATAGTTCACATGCATGACACAGTGTTGTCATTTTCTTTTAACATTTGATGTTTGAGGAAACAAATGAGTAAAAAGGGGAAAGTATAATAAGGAAATGTATAAGTCAAGAGAGATATTAAAAGTAAAACTTGAGAAGGCATAACCAAAATGGTATCACGTTCAAACAATTCCATAGGGTAATTTATTAAACCGAAAACGGTGGTTTAGGAAGAAAGAAAAATAGATACACAATCATGGTTATTGCTGTGTATATGTAGATCAAAACTTGGTGTCATGCATGATACTAAAATGAAATAATATTCATTTATTCATTTTCACAAACAGCTAATAGGCTAGTTTAGAAACTCAATTCAAACTCCTAGTTTGGGGTACAAAATGAACATAGACGCCAAGCAGGTTTAGTCTTCATAAAATCAGTTTAAAATCAGAATCACATATTCTAAAACATATTTGAACGAAGTTTATAAGACAAATCAATATTTGTGTAACCCAAATGAAATCGCATCGAAACCCAATCTTAACAGTGAAAATGAAACCCCTTCCTCAAATATCGATTCACATAGTATGAAGCATAAAATTAAGAGGAACAACTGGAATGATAATTTTAAAAGTGAAGAAAGCATAAAATGAAGAATTGAGATAAATCCCCTACCTTTGAAGAAGACAAATTTATCCAGAAACAGAGAGTGGGTTGAACTCCAATTTGAATTTGAGTGCCTAAAATATTCCTTTAATTTCTAGAGATTGTTTTGAGTATGAAATTTTAACAGAGGAGTGGGGGAACAAAACTATGGTTCGGCAACAGAAAACAAAAGATTGTTCTTCTCTTTAAAGAGGGCTGGAATGAAAAGGCGATTATGCTCCTGCTGCTCATGTAAACCACGTGCCTTACATGCTCAAAATTTCTAGTGTCTTCCTAGCATCCACTACTCATGCTCACCAATTGCTTCTAAGGGATGATTACCTAGCTAAACAAACATTCATATGGGTTGGACTAGGGCTCAAAGCCCAAGAAAAATATTCGTGTCGCTACACTACTTCTCTTGTAGTTGAGCGATCTGGTCTTACCATTTTCTATCGTACGAGTTCAATCGAATAATTGACTTGAGATTTTATCTCCGATATTGCAAGATAAAAAGAAATCACAAAGATCTTCGTCTCAAAGTTTGTGATTCTGCAATATCTAGTTTCGCTACCATATGATTTATATTATTGTGAGGTGATTGATAATTTTAGGTTGTTCTTCGGGAATATATGTCTGGGTTATCTATTGGTTTCTGTTCACCTTGATTTTATCAAAAGACGGAACAAAACTATTAGGTTTATCTGTGGGATATCATCGTAAACTTTTCTGTGTGATACAGATTTGTTTATTAAAGTCTTCGACTTTGGGTCGTAGCAAGTCTTGGTTTTGGGTGAGATCACCTAAGGGAATCAAGTGCGTAATATCCTGCTGGGATCAGAGACGTAAGGAGCGCATTTGTGCCTTGAATCAGTGTGATATTGATTAGGGCTCAACTACAGTCCAGATCGAAGTTAGTTTGTAGTAGGATAGTGTTTGTAGCGGCTTAATACAGTTTAGTGTTCAATCTGGACTAAGTCCCGGGGTTTTTCTGCATTTGCGGTTTCCTCGATTACCAATTCCGCATTATATTTCGTTATATAATTGAAATATCACAGGTTGTGCGTTAGGATCAATCAATTAGAATATTCAACCTTTGGTTGTTGATTTAAATTGATTGACACTTGGATATTAATCTTTGGTACCATCCAAGTTTATCTCGGTAGTATTTTATAAAGACTCGCATATTTCCATTTGCTTGAGTAAAGATCAAATCGAGAGATTGAGATATTAACTCCTTGATATACTTTTTATCTAGATTGAGTATGATTGTCTAGTTGATTCTCTAGAAAGTATATTGGAGTTAGTCCATACAGATTGCTAATCTAAATATTGGGTGAGGTTGTTAGACCCACGCTTTTTCAATTGGTATCAGAGCAGGAAAACACGTTCAAGACCTCAAAAGTCTGTGTTTGTAGCAATCTGATTCTGTGGACAAAGTAGTATCTCCTATCTACGCATAGTTTATGTCTTCCAATACTTCTAACTATGTCAAATGTCTTGGCCCTTCCTCACAGGATAAATCCTTAGTTGATTCTTTCGAATCCCGACAAAGAAACGAGACAGTTGACAGAATGTCAGAAGTAGAAAGGAAGGTCACCAGAAATAAATAAAAGCAAATTGAGACGATTGACTTTCGCAATCATGCTCAACTCTTAGATGAGTTTGAAAAGTCTCTTGGTCGAGAACGTGAACTCTACAAAATCATTGAATCCTTCTCTAACAATATTAAAAAACTCACTCAGGAAAATATGCTTCAATAAGAGAAGATTAGTATCCTTAAGAATATTATTAAAGAAGGGACAATTAGAGAAAAACGTTTGATTGAGACACATTCATCAAATCTTAACAACCTTCGTGTTGAAACAGAGAACATTGTTGCATCTCTTCACCTTGACCAACAGTCGATCTCCTTAACTAAGGAAAACACTGTAGTGAGAAATTCTTCTACATCACGTGCTGGTTTTCAATGTGAGTTGCCTGTGATGAAGAAAAACTCACCAAAGGAAGTTTTTGCAAAAAATAAACGGCAGGCTTCCAAACGGGACATGGGTTTGAAACAGATGTCTTTCAAGAATTCTCTTCCACGAAACTGTTCATTTTGTGGGAAAAAGAATCATAGTGCTAAACATTGTTTTGATAGGAAGAAACAGATCTCCGATCTTCAAAATCTTCTTCTATTTATCGTCAATCGAGTTAATCATATGACGGCATCGGCAATGGATTTCACTCCCACAGAAAACCGGAACTCTCAGAAAAATATTTTTAATGATCACTCATTTCAGAATCTTTACAGGGATCGTGTTTGTTCTCATGGTGCAAACTACACCACAAAAACATAGTTTCCCAGTGTCTATGAGAACATGACTGGTAGATATAAGTCTGGAAGGTGGAGACCTATCTCAGTAAATCCTCTAGAACTAATCTATAGAGGTCCTAAACTTAGTTATCAAAAAGTTCCATTTAATGGACTCTCAAAAAGGGTTGTAAAAACTTGTTATGGAGTTGAAAACAGTCAAAAAGAGGTAAGAAATACAAAAGTCAGACTGTCGGGTGGTATTCCCAAATCATCTATCAACACTCATGGTGAGATTATATCTCATTCTACTACTTAACTTTAAGTATTGACATCCTTATGTCTAACTTGAGAGTCACAAGGATGTTTGGTTATGAGATGCTCAAGTCTTAGGTCGATTATCATCTGTTCTGAGTCTGATGTCTGTTTTAAAGGTTAAGATTTCTGTTTATTATTTTCTCTGTATCTAATGTATCTTTTTTGCTCTATCTATTCTGGTTAGATATTGAGCCCAGTTTGAAAGAGACATTGTGAAAAACAGTATGTATTTACTCTTGGGTACTTCATAATCTTCTGGTATCCGTTTCAAGCTCACGAACGTCCAAGTCTTATATAGGAAACTCTAGGGTTTTCACCTAAAGGTGTTTCTCTCTTGATTGATAACACATATATATACTTCTAGTATGTGTTGATCCCCTTCCTAGAAAATTATTTTTATGGGAACCTCTGTTGAGCCTCAAGAAGAAGTGAACATTGTGATGGAAGAAGACTTCAAAGGATGTGATTCAGCTCAAGATCTAATCCTGAAAAAGATGCTTGAAAGAAAAGAGTATAAATCTTGGATAGGAGAATCTGTCAAGAACTTAATTCTCGTTCAGAATGAAGTAAAAAACGAGCTTGCTAACCTTCAATTGCAGATAAACCAGCTTATTGATGGACAAGCAAAGATTCTTGATAATCAAAACATCCTGATCAGGAACCAGAAGAAAGTCATCCTTGATTGCGTCAAGCCAGGCACCTTTCCCGCATCGTTGACCGATAAATTAATGTTCTAACTCTGAACATGGTGTTTCTACGGTCAAGAAAATCAAGGATATCAATGATACTTTTTATGATGGACTATTTCAAATATATGAAATCATCAAAGAAAATTGATTTTCTTCTTTTCCAAAGAAAATTCTTAAGAAAACTTTTTATTCTTGTTTTTGTTTAAGAAGGATAACTAGGGTTTGGAATAGCCATTATTGTGAGTACACATAGCTATGTCCAATGTTTTCATCTTGCAATATTCTTAGATTTATTTATTTAAATTCTAAAGTGATTTGGAATATGATGTTTGCAGTATTAATATTTATGGTTTTATATGTGTGTTTGCGTCCATGAACTATTATTGTCCCATACGATGTCAAAAGTTATATCTTTCATATGTCCATATGCATGTATTGATACAAGATCGATGAACTTTTGACAAACAAAAGTTAAGCCTATTATGTCAATTATTTGATGGAAGATAGGTTAAAATCTTTTGTTTACAAAGATTATGTCTATTGTATGTCATTGTGCAAATAGTGATGAAGATATAGTGAATTTATGTATATTCGGCAGTATTGATCTTCCCTGATCCATATTTTATGTATATATTATGCGGCTCCATAAGTTTTCTTATGTGAGCATTTCCAACTAAACAAATCATAGATTCGTTTGTGATTAATTTGGTTGAGTATTCCGATTAAATATATCATGGGTTCTCTATTGATTAGTTTGACTGAGAATTTTTTGATACAAAATCATTTCCTTATGGTTTTTGGTGTCCAAATAAATCCTTATTTTCTTGTAAAAGTATGGTCGCTCTTGTTGTTCTTTCGGGAATGACATCAAATTGGGAAGACTTCTTTTGAACTTGCGCTTAATTTCCATATCTTTGTGAGGAGTGCGGCTGTGGAATATTTTAGGGGTTATCTTGTATCTTTATAAACTCCTTGATGAGTGCATTTAGCTTCGGCTTTATGATTGCATCTAAACAAGTTGATATGTGCTTTTATTTAGTCTTGAAGTATCTCCGTGGAAATTTCCTTAGGATCCCGTTTTCGTACCTTTGCCAATTTTATTGACAAAAAGGGGGAGAATTAATATGTAGTTCACACTACAAATACATATGGTTTACGTGTTTTACGGATCATTATGTAAGGGGGAGTGGTTTTCATGTTGAGATGAAAGTACTGACTAAGGGGAAGTGATACATATCACCATAGTATTATTGTCGAAGTTGTGATATAAGAACTTTGATATTGTGTAATAATACTATGACATTGTATAAAAATGATCCAGAGCTTTTGTTTTCTCATTGTTATGGCTACGGATCTTCAACAATTATGATGATGAATTGAACATCTACGGAATCATGGGAGTACTTGGAAAAGACGAAGTTTTCGAGTAATGTTGAAGCACCAAGGAGATCAAGCATGTGGACGAGAAGCTACAAAGTTTTATTTATTTTGTAATCCATATGTATTGATAGTTTTGCAACTAAAATTGACAAACAGGGAGATTGTTAGAGGATTGTTCGGTCGAACTCGCATGCGTTGCTATCTCAAGCATGTTTGTCAAGTTTAGTTGTCAAAATTATATGTCTTGATTTCTAGACTACTTATAGCTAAGTCTCGGTTTAGGACAATTTAGTGTAGTTGAGCTCCAGAATTCATGGCGATCATCTTACGAAAATGAAGAACTACTCAAGGAACCAGTGGAACTTCATCCGACTAAAAGGTGGAGACTTGAACTTTTAAAAGTCTATCTACTCTATCTCCTACTCTTGAGACAAAATCGTATAAGTATGATAATTTTCATACATACACATTTGTTGTTTCGAGCCGAGTTTACTCGCCTATATTTTTCTCGAAATATGTGTTGGTAAGCTTTCGCTTTAACCACCTTACATCTTAACCCGTGACGAAAGTCATGATGACGTTTCAATCTTGAAAATATCTTTGATGACGATAGTTGTGAATAACGACCGTTATAACATTATAGAAGAATGTTCCAATGATTGAATTACAGAGTTGAGATTACGTAACCAACTATGGATATAAGCATATACAGTGTGTTCGCACATTAGTGTATAAATCCATGTACCGGAAACCAAGTGTGTGCATATGGTATTGGTGAAGGAGACAGGTTGGGTACGCGTACCAGCGGAAGTTTTCGAACCGAAAATTTCTGCTGAGTTTGTAAGTTTGCAAACTGTTAAACCAGTCACCTTAGGTACCCGTACGCTAGAGCTGTCAAACGGGCAAGCTAGGGTCAACCCCGCCCTAGCTTGACAAGCCATGGACGGGTTAGGGTCATCCCTAGCCCTAGTACTATTCATGTACAAGCCAAAAACCCCAACCCTAGCCCTAGACGGGTTAGCTCTAACGGGTTGCGGGTTGGCTTGTTAAATGGGGTGGTTGAAACTAAAATCACTTAAATGTATACAAAGTTTAGTGGGCAGAGGGATCACTACTCCGTAATCCTAAATCAAATGAAATTTGGATTGTATTAAATCATTTAAGGAAATATGAACTTTGATTTCTAGCACAACACCCTAAAATTCTTAAATTAGTAACTTAAAATTCCTAAATTAGTAACTCACATGAAATTGACGGGTTGACGGGTAACCCGCGAGTTGACCCTAACCCGGCTTGTTTTTACTAGGGCTAGATATGACAACCCTAACCCGGCTTGTTTAGACAACAAGCCAAGTCGAGCCGGGTTAAAACAAGCCAAGCTAGGTCCAACCCGCGGGCCGGGTTAGAAATTGACAGCTCTACCGTACGCATACCCACGGAAGTTTTCGACAGAAAATTTTTGTTGAGTTTGTAAACTCAAATCAGGTAGCTATGGTACGCGTACCCAAGCTGGTTATATTTCTCAAATCAGAAGTTCATGAACTTGAACAATAAATCAATAAGGAATGCAATCTTTGCAAACCGTGGATATATTGTTCATGGATTGATTCAAATGAATCAAACCGATTTTGTTTCAATTGTGTCTATTCAAAAAGACCTAAGAAATTGAACAACTCTTCAACTAGTTCTTATGAGTCATTTGAACTAGTTATGTGAAGAAGATGAATACGGTTAATATGGAAGTACTCATATGGCTAACCATTGGTTAACTATTTGTGAACCTAGTAAGTGTACACGTTTAGGTACGGTTACTCAAATCTAAATGAAATACATTTCATTTGTGTGTGACATGCTAAGTTTCGATCTAACGGTTGAAAGATATTAGCTTGGTTAAATCAGGTTTTTCATCTAACGGTGAATATTGAATGCTTTATTACCAAGGTAACTTGGATTGCAAACCCTGATTTGAAAACTATATAGAGGAGACATCTAGCAACTGGAAAACTAATTCCCACACCTCCTGTGTGATACTAGTTGGTTTTGCTAGAGTCGGTTCTCCTTTAATATTAGGTTTCTTCTCGAGACCCTGTAGGTTAACGACTGAAAAACTTCATTGGGATTTTGAAACCAGACGAAACTACTTCTCTTGTAGTTGAGCGATTTGATCTTGCCATTTTCTATCGTACAAGTTCAATTGAATAATTAACTTGATATTATATCTCCGATAGGGCAAGATAAAAAAGAAATCACAAACATCTTCGTCCCATCGTTTGTGATTCCGCAATATCTAGTTTCGCTACCATACAATTTAGATTATTGTGAGGTGATTGATAATTCTAGGCTGTTCTTCGGGAATATAAGTCCGGGTTATCAATTGGTTTATGTTCACCTTGATTTTATCAAAAGACGGAACAAAACTCTTAGGTTTATCTGTGGGAGATAGATTTATCTATCATCGTAGATTTTTCAGTGTGATACATATTTGTTTATTAAAGTCTTCGACTTTGGGTTGTAGCAACTCTTGGTTGTGGGTGAGATCAGTTAAGGGAATCAAGTGCATAGTATCCTGCTGGGATCAGAGACGTAAGGAGCGCAACTGTACCTTGAATCAGTGTGATATTGATTAGGGTTCAACTACAGTCCAGGCCGAAGTTAGTTTGTAGTAGTCTAGTGTCTGTAGCGGCTTAATACAGTGGGGTGTTCAATCTGTACTAGGTCCCGGGGTTTTTCTCATTTGCGGTTTCCTCGTTAACAAAATTTCTGGTGTCCGTGTTATTTATATTCCGCATTATATTTTGTTATATAATTCAAATATCACGGGTTGTGCGTTAGGATCAATCAATTAGAATATCCAACCTTTGGTTGTTGATTTAAATTGATTGACACTTGGATATTCGTCTTTGGTACCATCCAAGTTTATCTCGGTAGTATTTGATAAAGACTCGCAGATTTCCATTTGCTTGAGTAAAGATCAAATCGAGAGATTGAGATATTAACTCCTTGATATAATTTTTATCTAGATTGAGTCTGACTGTCTAGTTGATTCTTTAGAAAGTATATTGGAGTTAGTCCATACAGATTGCTAATCGAAATATTGAGTGAGGTTGTTAGACCCCCGCTTTTTCACATTAGAAGATACCCTATAATAAAGTTTATATACGATATACAAGATCTGTCAAATATATTAATCTCACTATTTTTCTAGTATTGGATTGTCTACGTGTTCATAATTTCAAACTAATTATTCTATAATATCTATCAATTGTCAAATATAAAGTCATTGGTTTAACCTACAATTTTTACTTCATAATATGTACACACCAGAAGAAAAACAAGTCAATCAACCAAATAAATCTTTTAGTTCTTGATAGCTTTTAGTGATTAAGATTTATCTCACACCCAGTCTGGTTCTAAACTAATCTAATCATCTATTTGGCACTAAGTACTATCTACTGTTGCCCATGTAAGATCTAAAAGTGAGCTCTGATACCAACTTGTGACGCCCCAAATACTAAACCTGCTTATCTGATAGGATTACAACCTAATTGAAGCATCAAAACTAGATTACCGATTTTAAGAATCATAACTATAGAAAGTGGTAAATAGCAAAACCCAAACTCTCGGATATTGAATAAATGAAAGTGTTTCGAGTTCTAAGAATATATAAATGTGTTTTTTACAGAATAAGAAAGAATACATATAGTAAAAGATGCACAACAACACCAGATTTAATAAAGTTCATAGCTACGAAACGGATATCTTCGAGCGCTCCATTCCTTCAAATTACTGAAAAACTGATGTGGGAACAAGTGAGCACATCATCCCAAGGGGTTCCCAATGGAAATAAATAACTCTCAAGTAATCACTAACATACTTCACAGTTCTAAAGATAAAATAGTAATTTAAAAGAGACAATAGTGAAAGGAAACATTCAACAATTCACGTATGAAGAAGCAAAGGTTAGTCAAACAAGCATAATATGCACGCGAGTGATTTCCTTTAAATAAAATAGTATATATAATATTCTGACAGATGGCGTACCGCCCTACTAATACTATTTCCGACGGATGGCATACTGCCCTGCTATCTTAATAAGCAGAAAATATAATATTATTACCGATGGATGGCGTACCGCCCTACTAATACTATTGCCGACGGATGCATACCTCCCTACTTAACTTAGCAAGGAGCTGTGGGGAGACACAGACACTCCTCGCGAGGGAAACCACATAACGAATATCACACACATACAATTACATTCAATACAGACAACATTCAATGGAATTACAATATACATTCATATAGATAATAAAAGCATATCATGCTCGCAAAGGAAATAAACTCAATGATTACAAGAAGGTTACAAAGTTCCCACCTGAATTGATGACAAGATCCACGATCTACCGGTTCATCCTTTAAATCGATCGTTGTTAATAAAGAGTAATTGTTAATCACACAAGCACTCTAAGAAATTAGCCAAAAGGCTCATACAAGTCTCATAACATAATCTCATACAAGTCTCTAGTTATAGGCTAATTGAACTATCTAATGATTCTAATCCCATTTATGGTTCTACACCTTTTCATTATCTATCTTTAGCTCATATAAAGGTTTACCGATTCAATTAGGTTGGTTCCATAAGCTAACTCTTATGAATATCTACAACTTTGTAGAAGAAGCCAATGGGTAATTCAGACCACAGGAGGTCCAAAACGTCTAATTAAGATAACTAGCCCTAAACCCAAGTCCACTACTCCGGCCCATTAATCTAAGGTCGGTCAATCTGGTCAACTAACAATCACTACTTGTCCAAAAGGTCAACTAACAATCAACATCTAAGATTAAGTCCAAGTCTTAGTCAAGTCAAATGGTCAAGATCAGGTCAAATGACACAGTGAGTCAAACTGATTCGACTAAGGTTATAAGGGTTAACTCAACTCAGTCAGATTAACTGAGTCAGCTAAGCAAACTAGTCAGACAACTGACTGGGATGACTAATAGACCAAAAGTCTAACCTAAATTTCTATTCCATACAACAACACAATACAAAATTATACATAAATGCATTTCTAACTTCAGTTGCAAATCTTCAGCTTCACCAAATTACAACCTCCATTTCTTACAATCATATCTTCAATTCTTCTCAATATATTCATAGATATCCTACATAATGAACTTTATCAGCTTCATTACCGGTTTCAGTTCATTTCACTTACACCGGTAGCCTCATCAATTCGCATTAGTACCCAGCTCCTGTCATCACTACACCTTCTCCGAAACATCATTGCACTTCAAACACAATTCCATCCAAATCTAGTTCAGTTCCATCACCATTCACAATAACATATCATTTCATACTTCAGTTGTATTTCATCAAAACCTGCAATACCAATACCAAGCGACAATCAAACCTACATCACAACAATCTTCAATGACTGGTTTCATGAACTATAGCTTCCACTCAATGTAACACCAGAACAGCCCTAGCATCATTAACTGTTTTAGTTACGACTCATTCGAGTCCTGACAATAAATCTTCATATGTTCACCAATCATTCTTAAGTCCTCTGCCTGTTCAATAACACTACATACCACAACCTTATTTACAGCAAGACCAAATCCCACCTTTTTATTCGTTCCATTGCTTTACAAGAGCCTAAACCTACATTTAAACTTCAACTCAGACACCTGCAACTTCCAATACAAACAACACCCCCATCCCTTACTATAACACCTCCTAATCATCACAACTAGCAGCACTAGTTCATCTGAATCATAACCTATCTCCTTTACAGCCTCAACCCAGGAACAAAACCCACAGAACTGCAAACTTCTTTGAATCTCAAAACCACTATATGCAAGTCCATTATCTAAAACATCTTCATCCCCTGTAACTCAACCTACAACTTTAACTTCTCAACTTCACAGACTACTCATCTAACTCTTCTTCTTGTAACTCAAATCAACAGAGAAACCCCAACGTCAACCTCAATCTACCATTATGCTTTTCAATTTCAACCAACCCAAAATAAGATTCAAAACCCTAAATCAACAACTCAAATCCGAATCATACTGCTCAATTCTTAATCTTCATCTGAACTACCCAATTCAGGAACCCTTATTCTTCACCTTCAATTCATTGAACCCTAACCTGTGAAACTAATTTCCTAGAGAAACTAAAATTAAACTTCATACAATCATTTATAGTTCAATTAAGAACGAACCCACCTATAATCTATCAATTCAAGACACTCTTCATAAATAAACAACAATCAATTCGAAACCCTAAATTACCTGTTTTCGATTCCTTATCAGCATCATCTTCTTCTTCAAATCATCAATCTATGAAACTTCGGTGACTTATCTTCACTAAAAACTAACTCTAATCTTCGATTTGAAATCAACAAGAAGAAGAAGACATAAGAACAGAGAAATGGAAAGAGAAAGAAAAAGAAGAAAAAAGAAGAAAAGAGAGAGAAGAAAGATAAGAGAATGAAATTCTCTTCGATCAAATTTGGGGATAAGGCCGACCAAATTACCGAGGCATCCAACGCTCTTGGATAAGGGCTTCCAAGGAGGCTAAACTGCAAAATGATTATTTTGCTCTTCAAACAAATCTGATGATATGTTCTTCGACTGATATCCGAATGACACATTCGACTAGTCCGTTCCACATAACTTTTTGAGATCTATCTAATAGTGCTAGTCTCGTATCTAAATCGTTGTTAGATTAATTTATATTAATTAAATTTTATGTTAACTGATCGAGTCATTAGCGGCTAAATCGTATCTTGATCATCGCTAGACCAGTCAAATAACATTGATGAGCTTGAGGGTCCTTACACTAGCACCTCTTTGATCATTCGAAGGAAGATCTAGACCGTCCAACTAGGATAGCTAAGTTGGGCGGATGTGATGAATTTGAGACTGTTATGGTCGGTTTTAGCTCGTTTGAGCTCCTCTTTCAACAGTGCAATCACCTTGGTTCTGGATAGCGATCAGGGGTGTTGCAGGTGAACTAAAGGTATTCCGATCGGCTTGGGTACTAGTGGGCCCGCGCGGTGGACATCATGGAGATAACGTGGTTCCAATGGGAAGAGGCTAAGCTTGTTGAATTTTCTGGCCACTGACATGGAAAATCTAGGTTTTCCTTAGGGAATTTGAGTGTGTCGATCGTGCTAACTTTTAATTAAAAAGCGCGTTGAAAATCTCTTTATCATAGGGTGGTGCAGCATGTGTGAGTGTTTTCATGCATATCTCAATACTGACACTTCGGGAGATTCGTGCTCCTCTGCTGCGAGTGAACATTAATCGTCATGTCATGCTAATATTGAGAGTTCGGCTGAGGAACATAGCATAGGAAAATACTAGGCAGGCAATGCATTAGCGAATAATGATGGTAGAAAATAAACTTCATAGAATATTTGGGATTGTTGTTATATGCACCATTCTGAGTGATTTATATATATATATATATATATATATATATATATACAAATATATTGAATTGCTCAATACATTTGTGATCGAAGAGGCTTATGCACTCATTACTTTCAAATGACTTTTGTTCCTTTAAGAGATGACAGCGCATTAAATACAGGGTTTTATGATTTTACCCTTGAACTAAAAACCACCATCAACAATGGAAAAATTCGGTTTTCATAATTCCAATAAATGCTTTTCCAATATTTCCGAATCTCTCAGTAAAAAATCTCCAATTTTTATTTTCTATAGCTACACATTAATTGCTGGAAATTGATGTATATAAAATCAAAAACCTTAACTAAAAGATTTTTAATTTATTTCGGCACAGGATCACCTTGATACTAAGGAATATCTTTGAACAATAAATGATAAGAGTTACTGGTCGTGTTCAAAGTATGTTGACATCTTTTTCACTGCAAATCCTTACTTCATATTTACATGGATTTGCATTCTTCGAATCGATTATACCACACTTCCAAACAAGTTTAGAATTGGTTCACCTATATTCCAAGACTATTATGTGAAAAAGCGGGGGTACAACAACCACACCCAATATTTCGATTAGCAATCTGTATGGACTAACTCCAATATACTTTCAAGAGAATCAACTAGACTCAATCTTAATAAAGTATATCAAAGAGTTATATCTCTCTTTGTCTATTCAATTCTTACTCAAGCAAATAGAAATTTGCGAGTCTAATCGAATACAAGATAAATCACTTGAACGGTACCAAAGACCAATGTTCAAGTAGGTCGGAATTCCAATTGATTGATTCAAACGCACAACCTGTGATATTTCAATTATATAACAAAATATAATGCTGTAAACCCTGATTTGAAAGAATATATAAGGGAGAACTCTAGCAACTGGGAAACCTAATCCCCACACCTCCTGTGTGATATTATTTGTACTAGATAGAGTCGATTCTCCTTAAACCTTAGGTTTCTTCTTGTAAACCAGGTTACGACTTAAAGATTTCATTGGGATTGTGAAACCAGACCGATACTACTTTCTCGTAGTTGTGCGATCTGATCTTGCATATTCTATCGTGTTGAGTACAATCGTAATGGTTGGCTTGAGATTGTTATCTCCGATAGGCAAGATATAAAAGTAGTTACAAACATCTTAATCATCGTTTGTGATTCCACAATATTTTTTTTCGCCACGTCGATTAAGATTATTGTGAGGTGATTGATAATTCTAGGCTGTTCTTCGGGAATATAAGTCTGGGTTATCAATTAGTTCCTGTTCACCTTGATTTATCAAAAGACAGAACAAAACTTGTAGCTATTTCTGTAGGAGAGATATTTATCTATTACCGTAGACTTTTCTGTGTGATACAGATTTGTTTATTAAAGTCTTCGACTTTGGGTCGTAGCAACTCTTAGTTGTGGGTGAGATCATCTAAGGGAATCAAGTTTGTAGTATCCTGCTGGGATCAGAGACGTAAGGAGCGCAATTGTACCTTGGATCAGTGTGAGATTGATTGGGGTTCTACTACAGTCCAGACTGAAGTTAATTTGTAGTAGGATAGTGTCTGTAGAGGCTTAATACAGTATGTGTTCAATCTGGACTAGGTCCCGGGGTTTTTCTGCATTTATGGTTTCCTCGTTAACAAAATTCTGGTTTCTGTGTTATTTCTTTTCTGAGTAACAAAGCATTCAATATTCACCGTTAGATGAAAACCTTATTAGATTCAAGATAATATCTTTCAACCGTTGGATCGAAAACTTAGCTTTTTACACACAAATAAAATGCACTTTTTAGGTTTGTGTAACCGTACCCAACATGTACATTTGTTGGTTCAACAGTAGTTAACCAAATGGTTAGCCATGTGTGTTAGAGCGTTGCCCGGTCGAACTCCCATGCGTTCCTATCTCAAGCATGTTTGTCAATATTAGTGATCAAAACTATATGTCTTGATTTCTAGTTTACTTATGACTAAGTCTCGGATTAGGATAGTCAAGTGTAATTGAAGCTCCAGACTCCATGGCGATCATCTTACGAAGAAGAAGAACTACTCTAGGAACCGGTGGAACTTCATCCGACTAAAAGGTATGTGGAGACTTGAACTTATCTATCACTCAAAAGTCCATTTTATCTCCTACGCTTGAGACAAATTCGTATAAGTATGATAGTTTTCATACATACACATTTCCTATTTCGAGCCGAGTTTACTCGCCTATCTTTTTCTCGAAATATGTGTTAGTAAGCTTTCGTTTTAACCATTTTCATCTTTACCCGTGACTAAAGTCATGATGACGTTTCAATCTTGAAGATAGCTTTGATGACGATAGTCGTGAATAACTATTGTTATAACATTAAAGTTGAGATTACCATCTATGGATATAAGCATATATAGTGTGTTCTTACATTACTGTATAAATCCATTTACCGGAAGCCAAGTGCATGCATATGTGTGCATGTGGTATTGGTGAAGGAGACAGGTTGAGTAGCGTACCCGTACGCGTACCCACGGAAGTTTTCATACCGAAAATTTTTGCTGGAGTTTGTAAGTTCGCAAACTAGTAAACCAGTCACCTTAGGTACGCGTACCCACAGAAGTTTTCGAACCGAAAATTTCTGCTGAGTTTATAAAATCAAATCCGGTAGCTAAGGCACGCATACCCGTACGCGTACTCAAGCTGGTGTTATCTCAAATCGGTAGTTCATGAACTTAAAACAATAAATTATAAGGAATGCAATCTTTGCAAACCGTGGCTATATTGTTCATGAATTGATTCAAGTGGATCAAGCCGATTTTGTTTCAATTGTGTCTATGAATAAAGACCTAAGCAATTAAACAACTCTTCAACTAGTTATTATGAGTCATTTGAACTAGTTATGAGAAAAATGAATACGGTTAATATGAAAGTGCTCATATTGCTAACCATTGGTTAACTATTTGTGAACCAACTAAGTGTACACGTTTAAGTACGGTTACTCAAACCTAAATGAATACATTTTATTTGTGTGTGTAACAAGCTTGAATCAGGTTTTTCATCTAACGGTGAATATTGAATGCCTTGTTACCAAGATAACTTAGATTTCAAACCATGATTTGAAAACTATATAAAGGAGACATCTGGCATCTGGAAAAACTAATCCCCACACTTCCTGTGTGATACTAGTTGATTTGCTAGAGTCGATTCTCCTTTAACCTTAGATTTTTTCTCGAGACCCTGTAGGTTAACGACTGAAAGACTTCATTGGGATTGTGAAGCCAGGCGAAACTACTTTTCTTGTAGTTGAGCGATCTGATCTTGCCATTTTCTATTGTACGAGTTCAATTGAATAATTGGCTTGAGATTATATCTCCGATAGGGCAAGATAAAAAAAATCACAAACATATTTGTCTCACCGTTTGTGATTCCATAATATCTAGTTTCGCTACCATATGATTTAGATTATTGTGAGGTGATTGATAATACTAGGCTGTTCTTCGGGAATATAAGACCGGTTTATCAATTAGTCCCTGTTCACCTTAATTTATCAAAAGCCGGGACAAAAACTCTTGGGTATTTCTGTGGGAGACAGATTTATTCAATTCTATAGCCTTTTCTGTGTGAGACAGATTTGTATATGAAGTCTTCGATTTTGGTTCGTAGCAACTCTTAGTTGTGGGTGATATCAGCTAAGGGAATCAAGTGTGTAGTATCCTACTGGGGCGCAACTGTACCTTGAAACAGTGTGAGATTGATCAGGGTTTAACTACACAGTCCAGACCGAACTTAGTTTGTAGTAGGCTAGTGTCTGTAGCGGCTTAATACAGTGTGGTGTTCAATCTGGACTAGGTCCAGGGGTTTTTCTTCATTTGCGGTGTCCTCGTTAACAAAATTTCTGGTGTCTGTGTTATTTCTATTCTTCATTATATTTTGTTATATAATTGAAATATCACAGGTTGTGCGTTGTATCGATCAATTGTGAAATCCAACATTTGGTTGTTGATTGGAAATTGATTGATCCTTGGATATTGGTCTTTGGTACCATCCAAGTTTTTATCCTTGTATTTGATAAAGACTCGCAAATTTTTATTTGCTTGAGTAAAGATCAAATCAAGAGATTGAGATATTAACTCCTCGATATACTTTTCTCTAGATTGAGTCTGGCTGTCTAGTTGATTCTCTATAAAGTATATTGGAGTTAGTCCATACAGATTGCTAATCGAAATATTGGGTGAGGTTGTTAGACCCTCGCTTTTTCAATTGGTATCAGAGCAGGAAAACACGTTCAAGACCTCAAAAGTCTGTGTTTTTAGCGATCTGACTCTATGGACAGAGGTGTTATCTCTATTAACGTACCACCAGTCTTCGATGGATCTAATTACTTATGGTTTTTTATGCGAGTTTTTCTTCAAGCGCGTGATTTTCAATCATGGGTATATGTTTTTAATGGTTATGATGCTCCCGTTGTTGCAGTATGTAACGTTAATGTTCTAAGAAAATATTGGCGAATACGATGCTGCTGAGATACTTGCTGCAAAGCAAAACTCCGACGGTTTGAATGTCATCATACATGCCATTACCCCAAATCTTCATCACCATGTGTCTAACTGCACTAGGTCTAAAGATGCGTGGGATATCTTAGAAACCGTATTCGAAGGTAATACCAGTGAAAAGGAATCTAGGCTTCAAAACCTTAATTCCGATTAGGAAAACCTTCGTATGGCAGATGAAGATTCAATTGATGAGTTTAATCACAAAGTTTCTGAAATTGTTAATGCATCTTTTGCATTGGGTAAGACTAATCCTGAAACGGACATTATGATGAAAATTCTCAGATCGCTGCCATCTAGATACGACTCTAAGAAGCATGCCATCATTGAGGGAAATAACCTGGATAATCTCTCCAGAAATACGCTAGTTGGGAAGTTTAAGATATTTGATCACGAGCATTCATCCAAATCTAAGGATGTTGCGTTCAAAGCACTAAAAGACACAAAATTACTTGATAAAAGTAAAAATGCGTATATCTCTGGAGAAGATCATTCTGAGACAGATTCATCAGATGAAGATCTTGACAAATCGGTCTCGATGATCACAAGACAGTTTAGAGATCTTCTATTGAAGAGAAGTAAACGGTTCTCCAAAGATTAGGAAAAAGCATCAGTCAAACCTCATAATCGTATTCCTCCTAAAAACAGGGACACGGATGAAACTGATGACGAGGATATTCCTCAGTGCTTTAAGTGTAAAGGTTTTGGTCATTTTGCTAAAGAGTGTCCAAGTCGTAGAAAATACACTAGGAACAAAGGTCTTGCTGCGACACTTGATGAGATGTCTGGCAATTATGATTCTGATGAAGACAAAAAATCAAGTGTTGCTCTTTTATGTGAAAATATTGATTTTGATAATTGTACCAATACATACATCAGTCTTGATAATATTTTAGAAGAGAGCCCAATCAAGATGGAAGAATCAATTGACCCTTCTTTTGGAAACCCTTTGTTTAATGTTTCAGGATCTACCTTGTGCCTAGCAACTTGCGTTTCAAAGCGCCTGAATCATCTTTTGTGTTGACATGCTCCTATTGTTCTCTCAAGGGACATGAGTTTTCAAAGTGTTTCAAATACAAACACAAGATGAGATATGTCAACAAGCTTCAACGAAGAGCAGACCGTCTAGCTACCAAGCTTAAACTAGCGGAGAAAACAACTGAGGTATGTAAGATCTTATCTTCCTCGAAGAAATTAGTTTCCAAGAACAAAACAAGACCATTAGAGAAGAAGGTATGGTCAAATCAAAAGAGGTCTGTGGATTCCTCCCTCGAGGAACATGGTGGACAAAGGAACATGAGGTATGTGGATTCCTCCCTCATGGAACATGGTGGACAAATTATTGTTCACCACAACAGAACTTGATTGTGTTGATTTGTAAATTTTGTCTCATGTGCCTGATCAAAAGATACAAGCTTTTGTACCTCTCAGGCTTTAGGAATTTTTTTTTGTTTTCTTAGTTTTTAGGAATTCCATGTCTGTCATTAAAAGAGGGTTATTGTCGATAATTCTACCCTTTATAGGGTTATGATTTGGACGTGTGCGAACCTGTTTAAAGGTTTCAAAACCCTATATTCCTTTTTCCTCCTCTGATATTCTTTATATCTTAAGACTGCTTGTTGAGGTTTGATTGTGAACTCCTCTCACAAAACCGTGCTTTCTTGGATACTCCAAGCACCTTGTCTTATGATGGGAAAGATATCAATATGATTATTAAGCCACCAATCACTAAGAAAAAAGAGAAGTCTTTATTGTCTCCAACTTTAAAAAGAAAAATAAGGAATGTGAGGAAGCCAAGAGTTGTTCCTTCAAACTCTCAGAAGTATTCTGATGTTCTTGAAGAGTTGAAGCTGGCAAGAAAAGAGATTCAGGAAATAATGGCTTGTGTTTTAAGATCATTGGAAATTCAGAAGGCCCTGGTTCAACATCATCATCCAAGAAGGTTTATTGATATTAACTCCTATCTTCATGAACCATATGTATCAATGGCTTTTGAAGACAAGGAGTTCGGGGACGATAAAGAATTATTCAAAGGTCTTAATGTCTGGTAAATCTTCTTATGAGAATTTTATTCTTGCTTTGTCTAGAAGAATAACTAGAGTTTGGAATAGACATTATTGTGAGTACACATAGCTATGTCCAATGTTTTCATCTTCATGTTTTTAGGTTTATTTGTTTAAATTCTAAAAAATCTGTTTTGGAAGATGATGATTGCAGTGTTAATCTTTATGGTTTTATATATTGCAATATGTTATTGTGATATGTGTTTGCGTCCGTGAACTATTATTGTCCCATACGATGTCAAAAGTTATCTCATTTATATGTCGATATGAATGAACTTTTGACAAACAAAAGTTAAGCATATTATATCAATTCTTTGATGGAAGATAGGTTAAAATCTTTCGTTTACAAGGATTATGTCTATTGTATATCGTTATGCAAATAGTGATGAAAAATAGAATGAATCCTTGTATATTCCACAGTATTGATCTTCCCTGATCCATATTTTATGTATATACTGTCTGGCTCCATAAGTCTTCTTGTGTGAGTATTTCCAACTAAACTAATCATAGATTCGTTTGTGATTATTTTGGTTGTGTATTCCGATTAGATTAATCGTGGGTTCTCTTGTGGTTAATTTAATTTAGGATTTTTAGATTACAAAATCATTTTTTGGTTTTTGGTGTCCAAAGAAATCCTTCTTTTCTTGTAAAGGTAAGGCCTCTCTTATTGTTCTTTCGGGAATGACATCAAATGGGGGAGAGTTCTTTTGAACTTGCGCTTAATTTCCATATCTTTGTGGGGAGTGCGGCTGTGGAATATTTGAGGAGTTATCTTGTATCTTTATAAACTCCGTGATGAATGCATTTAGCTTCGGCTTTATGATTGCATCAAAACCAAGTTGATATGTACTTTTCTTTGGTCTTGAAATGTCTCC
This sequence comes from Papaver somniferum, assembly GCF_003573695.1. NCBI lineage: Eukaryota > Viridiplantae > Streptophyta > Magnoliopsida > Ranunculales > Papaveraceae > Papaver > Papaver somniferum. Next base: position 174,255,570 of record NC_039359.1, on the reverse strand, counting down.
ATGAGAATTTCATTAGGATCCCGTTTTCGTACCTTTGCCAATTTTATTGACAAAAAGGGGGATAATTAATATGTAGTTCACACTACAAATACATATGGTTTACGTGCTTTATAGATCATTATGTAAGGGGGAGTGGTTTTCGTGTTGAGACGAAGTATTGACTAAGAGGGAGTGATACATATCACCATAATATTGTTGTCGAAGTTGTGATATGAGAACTTTGATGTTGTGTAATAATACTATAACACTGTATAACAATGATCGATAACATTTGTTTTCTCATTGTTATGGATACGGAACTTCAACAACGATGATGCTAAACTTACAACCTTTGGAATCATTGGAGTACTGGGAAGTGACGAATATTTCGATTAATTTTGAACCACCAAGGAGATCAAGCATGTGGACGAGAAGCTACAAATTTTTATCTATTTTGTAATCCATATGTATTGATAGTTTTGCCAATAAAATTGACAAAGGGGGAGATTGTTAGAACATTGCTCGGTCGAACTCGCATGCGTTTCTATCTCAAGCATGTTTGTCAATATTAGTGATGAAAACTATATGTCTTGATTTCTAGTTTACTTATGACCAAGTCTCGGTCTAGGATAGTCAAGTGTAGTTGAAGCTTCAGACTCCATGACGATCATATTACGAAGATGAAGAACTACTCGAGTAACCGGCGGAACTTCATCCGACTAAATGTATGTGGAGACTTGAACTTATCTGTCACTCAAAAGTCTATTCTATCTCCTACTCTTGAGACAAAGTCGTTTAAGTATGATAGTTTTCATACATACATATTTGCTATTTCGAGCGGAGTTTACTCGCCTATGTTTTTCTCGAAATATGTGTTGGTAAGCTTTCGCTTTAAACATTTTCATCTTTACCCGTGACAAAAGTCATGATGACGTTTCAGTATTAAAAATAGCTTTGATGATAATAGTCGTGAATAACGATTGTTATAATATTATATAAGAATGTTTCAATGATTGAAATATAGAGTTGAGATTACCATCTATGGATATAAGCATATATAGTATGTTCGCACATTATTGAATAAATCCATGTACCGAAAGCCAAGTGCGTGTATACGTGTGCATGCGGTATTGGTGAAGGAGGCAGGTTGAGTACATGTACCCGTACGCGTACCCACGGAAGTTTTCATACCGAAAATTTCTGCTGGAGTTTGTAAGTTTGCAAACTAGTAAACTAGTCACCTTAGGTACGCGTACCCATGGAAGTTTTTGAACCGAAAATTTCAACTGAGTTTATAAACTCAAATCCGGTATCTAAGGTACGCATACCCGTATGCGTACTCAACCTGGTGATATCTCAAATCGGTAGTTTATGAACTTAAAACAATAAATTATAAGGAATGCAATCATTGCAAAACATGGCTATATTTTTCATGAATTGATTCAAGTGGATCAAACCGATTTTGTTTCAATTGTGTCTATGAATAAAGACATAAGCAATTGAACAACTCTTCAACTAGTTCTTATGAGTCATTTGAACTAGTTATGAGAAAGATGAATACGGTTAATATGAAAGTGCTCATATGGCTAACCATTGGTTAACTATTTGTGAACCAACTAAGTGTACACGTTTAGGTACGGTTACTCAAACCTAAATCAATACATTTCATTTGTGTGTGTGTGACAAGCTAAGTTTTGATCTAACTGTTGAAAGATATTAGCTTGGTTGAATCAAGTTTTTCATCTAACGATGAATATTGAATGCTTTGTTACCAAGGTAACTTAGATTGCAAACCCTGATTTGAAAACTATATAAAGAAGACATCTAGCATCTGGAAAAACTAATCCCCACACCTCCTGTGTGATACTAGTTGGTTTGCTAGAGTCGATTCTCCTTTAACCTTAGGTTTCTTCTCGAGACCCTGTAGGTTAACGACTGAAAGACTTCATTGGGATTGTGAAGCCAGACGAAACTAATTTTCTTGTAGTTGAGCGACCTGATCTTGCCATTTTCTATCGTACGAGTTCAATTGAATAATTGGCTTGAGATTATATATCTGATAGGGCAAGATAAATAGAAATAACAAACATCTTCGTCTCATCCCTGCGCCATCGACTTCTAGAGTCACGCACGTGAATAGCAAGTCCTATGATAGTATTCCAAGCAACAAATGAAGAATCTTTTTGGTAACCACTCTAATAAATATTTTCTACAAGATATTGATGAGTTGTTAACAAAGGCTCTTCTGTATAATATAATAAACTCCTTTGTTAGGTTAGATCAATCTATCCAATAACTACCAAAGTAGTCAAGTTTATATTCGCACTCAATCAAAATAAATCTTAAAGAGATATATTGAGAATGCCGGTCTCACGCAACTAATTAATCGGATAAATCTGATTCTAGTTGGATCCCAGCCGATCAAGGTTTGTGCACACAAATAAACAAGATACGAGAATAATTAATAAATATTCTTCATCTTCAAATATTTATTAATCTTCAATAACCTGCACAATACCACTTGAATCTCTTGTAATCAATCACGCACAAAACGGAGTCTGTAAACAATAGATTATCACAAGATGTCTTTAGTTCTACAAATAGTTCTAAAGATTTCGTCGATACTTCGATCTAGTTTGAGTGAATCTTATATCAGAAGAGAAGATTCTCAAAAATAAAAAAATTACGTGCAATCAAAGTTTCAACAACCGTTATCAATCAAATTAATCGAAAACTAATGACATTGCAATTATCTAGTTTCCCACCAACGGTACTCGTAGAGCTTCTTGATCCCACAGAAGTCTTTAAACGAGTGGTCGTAAGAAATTTCACCTAATTAGGATACTTTCCTTTCCGAATAGACGGCTCCACCAGAAACAACAAGATATGAATTTTTCCTGGCTCTTAGGATAGTTTGCTAGTAATGCAAACTTAGGTATTTATAGACCAAGGATGTTTGGACACTAAGGAATTTCCAAAATCGAAAATATTCTAGAGATATGCAATTAATGGCAAAATTCTGTTTTCATAATTCCAACAAATGCTTGTCCAATATTTCCGAATCTCTCAGTAGAAAATATTCAACTAGTAAATACACATTACTAATCTTTATTTTCTATAGCTACACATTAATTGCTGGAAATTGATGTATATAAAATCAAAAACCTTAATTAAAAGATTTGAAATTTATTTCGGCACAAGATCATTTTAAATACTAAGGAATATCTTTGAACAATAAATGATAAGAGTTATTGCTCATGTTCAAAGTATGTTGACATCTTTTTCACTGAAAATCCTTATTTCATATTTACATAGATTTGCATTCTTGGAATCGATTATTATTAGAGCACTGCTCGGTCGAACTCGCAAGCATTGCTATCTCAAGCTTGTTTGTCAATATTAGTGATCAAACCTATAAGTCTTGATTTCTAGTCTACTTATAGTGATGTCTCAGACTAGGATATATTGTGTAGTTGAGCATTAGGCTTCACGGCGTTCATCAATTGAAGACGAAGAACTACTAAGGGAAGCTTGTGGAGCTTCATCAACAAAAGGTATGTGGAGACTAAAACTCATCTATCACTTGGAAAGTTAATTTCTACTCCATCTCCTATATTGAGACAAATGTCGTATTACTATATAGCATTCGGTTATAAACATTTGAGATTTCGAGCTGAGTTTAACCCGCTTACATATTTCTTGAAATATGTGTTGGTAAGCTTTCTCTTCAACCAAGTTCTTTATATTCTTGACGAAAGTCAAAAGATGATCATGTGAAAATCGTCGAGTAACATCTTACATGGTTTGTGTGATACAATCATTTGGTGCAGACTTGGAATGTTTCGTAGCAACTATTGGTTGTGGGTGAGATAAGCTAAGAGAATCAAGTGCATAGAATCCTGCTGGGGTTCAGAGACGTAAGGAGCGCAACTGTACCTTGATCAGTGTGTGATTGATTAGGTCTCAACTACATTCCAGTCCTAAGTTCATTGGTAGTAGGCTAGTGTCTGTAGCGGCTTAATACAGTGTGGTGTTCAAAGCTGGACTAGGTCCCGGGGTTTTTCTGCATTTGTGACCTCGTTAACAAAATTCTGGTGTCTGTGTTATTTCTTTTCCGCATTATATTTTGTTATCTAATAGAAATATCACAGGTTGTGCGTTAAGATCAATTAATTAGATAATCCAAACTTTGGTTGTTGATATAAATTGATTGACACTTGAACATTGGTCTTTGGTACCGTTCAAGTTATTTCTCTTATTCAATCGGGCTCGCAATTCCTATTTGATGATTGCAGATTGAATTGAGGGATTGAGATATAAACTCTTTGATATACTTTTCTCTAGATTGAGTCTGACTGTCTAGTTGATTCTCTTGAAAGTATATTGGAGTTTGTCTATTCAGATTTCCGAACGAAATATTGGGTGTGGTTGTTAGACCCCCTATTTTCCAATTGGTATCAGAGCAGGCAAACACATTTAAGACCTCCTAAGTCTGTGTTTGTAGCGGTATGAATATGGACATAAGTGTTATCTCTGATAAACGCATCGCCAGAAATAAAAGTTCTGTTTCTGTGAAATCTATTAAAGAGAAAGATTGTCAATCTCAAATATAGATGAACCCAGTGTTCCAACGAAACAGACTTCCATTGACAAGTTTTATCCGGATCACCTTACTGATGATTCTGACTCTGAAGTTGAAAGGGAAGCATCCAAAGAGAGTACATTAATTCTAAAACTTGTTAGAATTCAGGCTGATGATGTCAGCCGGTTGAAACATAAAGTCAATGTCCTTGTTGGTATGGTAAATTAGCATGACTCTCTTCTAAAGGTCCTTCGAGAGGAAAACGCCTCAGCATGTTCTTCACGAACTCTGCTTGAGGAAAAACTCAAAGAGGATGCTTTGGAAATTGAACGTCTTTTGAGTAAACTCTTTGTTTAAGAATGTTCCAAAGAGTCCACTATACCAATTGCTTCTGATTTAACTGGAATTTTTTTTGTTCCAGAAGCAAAATTGAAATCTCTTCCTGTTGAAAAAGATGTGCTTGTGTCTTCCTCTAATCGAGGAATATCCGCATCACATGGAAGGAAGACATCTCCCAACGATAGTGTTGAGACTGTTCTGTCTAATCACTCAGGTGATCAGAAAGTGTGTCTCTTTTGTGATTCAAAAGGACATGTTGAACAAAAGAGGAAATCTAGGTTGAATGACAATTCTCTTATTCGTCTCCAACACACCTTAGATTTAATTCTCAAAGGTGTAACTGACATTCGTATATCTAGACCAATTGTTTTTAGCACTCACCCTGTGTTTCCTACCAGGAAAGTCAGTTCGGTGTGTTCCTCAAATGTTCAAATGTGAAATAGTCTTCCTAAACCATTTCGTCCAAGAAGAGCTCAAGGATCTTCTTCTATAAAAAAGGGAGATAATGTTGTTCTTGATGTGAAAAGGGTACCAGAAGAAGGGAGAAAAAATGGAGATATGGAAGACAACCTAAAAATGATAATTGAAGGTTATAAAGAGATTATTAACGGGATGTCAATTCCCTCTAGACAAATTTCTTCAGGTAAGAACAAAAACTATGCGTCTTATTTTGATGATAGTAAATTTTGTGATAGTTTTTCACATCATAACGATTTTCCTTCAAAGATCATGAGAAAGAGGTTTAACCGAAAACAACATTCATTTTATGAGCTCAGGGCTCATACTTGTGTTAATTAATCACAAGGTTGAAACCTCACTCACAAAAATCCTGGTTGAGTGAGATATGGTCAGGTTACTTGATGGCAAAGTGTTTTCTGATTCTCTAGATATTTTCTTATCGTTCATATCCGGATTATCATTCACAAACATTTTTGCATAAATATGTGTGCTTTTGTTTTGTCAAGCTTTTGATTTTTAATTTCTTCTTGAAATTTTGGTATGTCAAAATGCTACTCTTATGCTCTAAATTTTTCTCTGATGAGAACGTATAATTTATTGAGCTAAAATGTGTGAATTTATTCTTGTAACAAAACACGTGTATACAAACAGTTTTTTTGTTTTTCGTGTTTTTTCGCTACTTGGATATTGTCCGGCCTTGGGTCAAGTTTTTTTTCGTACTGGTATCCACGTTACTTGTCACGGACCAGCTTTGGAAACCCTAAACTCTGTTTCCTTGAGAAACCATTTAAATACCAAAACCTTTTGCTTGAGTACGCATACTCCAAGTTTTTTTTTCTAGAATGGCTGCTCCTCCGTGTTCTTGGGATTTTCCAGAAGATGTTGTTGATAACTTTATTTACTTCGAGTTCGAAATAAAGAAGAAAAGAACCATTGTTAAAGCTGACAGCCTTCATCCTGGTGCGTCATGCTTTTATGTATATGGCAGGCCTCAAAGGAGTGTATAAAATGAAGCGCAGAAAAACGCGGGCCTACAGTAATACCGCAAGTGCACGGTCGTCGGTTGTAGCTCGTGCAAGTACGGGTCGATCCACAGAGATCGGGAGTGTTTTGTAGTGTTTAGCTATTTGGGCTCTAAATTGTTGTTGGGCTTTGGGTACCAATGGACTTATGGGCTTAGTGGGTTTTGTACCTTTGAGCTTTGGGCTTTGATTGAGCTTTGGGCTCAATTTCACCCTAACAGTGAAGTGGTCTTTCACAGTAATTGGGCTTTGGGCTTCTGGAATGAAATGTACTGGGCTTGGTTATTGAACTGGGCTATGGGCTTGAGTGCACAGCAGAGCAGATGCAAGCAGTAGCAGCTGCAGGGGAAGGGGAGCAGCAGCAACAACAGGGTTGCAGCAGCAGCAGCACAAGGCAAAGAAGAAGGAAAGCAGCAGTACTGCAGCAGCAACTGCACAAGGCACAGAGGGCAGGCAACAACAGGGCAAAAGCAACAGCACAAGGGCTTCTGGCTTAGCAGCAAAAGAGGAGTGTAAACAGTGGCTCTAGGCCAAATTGGAAGCAAACCAGAGAACAAAAGAATGGCAAAAACAGCAAAGATTAAACAGACTAAAAACTAAACAGCAACAAAACAGTGAACAAAAACAAAACAAAATGGAACAAAGTGAAAGTGACACAAAGGCAATTAGCCTAAGGCAGGGAAGATGGTGAAACTAACATGGTGACAATGCAAGGCCAAGGGAAGAATACATGCATACAAATAGAATGGGAAGAGAATTAGCTTGCTATGAGCACTAATTTCTCCCAATGCTCAATCAACACAATGCACCTAAGCATACAAAAATGGAATGGCAAGATAATCAGCTTGCTATGAGCACTGATTTCTTCCATTACTCAATCAATGCAGTGCTTCAAAGGCTTCTAGCCTAGCATTCCACTAAACTAACAGTGAATTAAGACAACAGTTTGAGAAACATGCACAAACATTAAACATCAAGAGGAGCATCAAGCATTAACAGTGAACAACATTAACCTAACATGATAAACTAACACTAACAGGGACTAAAACAGTGAAAGATTAAATCATTAACAAAACATGAAACAGCACACACATTGAAATTAAACATCAAAACAGGAAATTATCATACAAAAATTAAACATTAGTATCAAAACAGAATTAAAAATAAGAACATTAAATTATAAAAACCCTAAAATTGAACAGTTAAAATTGATCTTGAAATTAACATTAAAATTAAAATTAAATTAAAACTGAAATTTAACCCTAATTGGTTACTTGGTTAATCCAAGAACACCTCAACAGTAATACCCAGCCCTCAATTTATACAAAAAAGGAATGACGAACCCTAATTCCCAAAACCGAGAAAACTAGGGTTAGGGTTTACCTAAAATTCTTCACCCACGTCGACGACCCATGCTCTCTTCTTGTTCCTCCTGCTCTTCCCATGCTTCTATTGCTTCTTCTTCCATCTCTGTCATGCCTATAACTCTATTTCCCTAATTTCAAAACCCTAAATTTGAGAGGGTTTGTGAAACTAGCGATATAGGCTAATAGGATGGATGGGTTTCTGGTTATAAGTAGAGTAGAGTGATTTGGTGGCGTAGATGGTGGAGTGATTTGGGGAGAAGATGGTGGTGATGGAGACGGACATGGTGGTGGTACGGGTTCTGAAGGAAGAAGAGATGGAGAAGAAAGAAGAAAGGTGCGTTTGGCTGGGTATAGGGTGTTCGATACTTGGGTGTTAGGCGGGTTCAGCGAGGTTTGATGATCTGCGACAAGGAGCGATGGATGGGAAGATGGTAGGTGGATCCAACGGCGATACGGAGGTAAGCGTGTAGCGACCGTCGAATGAAGGGATGTAGCAAAACGGACGACCCAAGATGGAGATGGGCGTTGTGATGTAAAGCGGGGGCTTCGGAGTTTGATGTGCGATGATGGAGCGACCGTAGGATGCTGAAATGCTTCGATCTGACGGCTGAAATCCGAGACGGGCTTGGATATAGAAAATGGGTTTGGGAAATGAGTTTGGGCTTGGAAAACCTTGAGCCCACTTCTTCTTTAAGAACAACTTTCTTCTTCTTGAGCCCATTTCCAGCTTTTTGGACGTGCGCTCCATTCTTTGCGGCTTCCTTGCGTAATTTCTCCCGGCTTTTCACCACTTTTCTGCTCTTTTCCGCTCCGCAATTCATCCAGACTTTATTTATTACCTAAAAATGCAAAATTAAGTAAGAAAAGTATTTATTCTTGAAAACAATGAAAATACAGAATATGGGATAAAATGTAGAATTAATGCACAAAAGATGAGTTAAATGCCAACAAAAAGGGATAAATATATACAACATTTGGCACTCATCAGTATATTCTCATCAAGATCGAGAAAATGCTGAGATGGTTTCTGCTGAAGTAGTTCATGGTTTTCTCAGTGATCTCAGGAAAGCAAAACTGAGGCTTGGAAACTCCATGAATGATCTTGATATGTTACGAACTGAGTTGAAAAAGGTTAATTCTGACCTTGTTCTCATGAAATCACATGTTAAGGATCTCCTCAAAGAGGATATCTTCTCTGAAGAAGCTGTCAATGATGTCTGTCACAAGCTTGAAGGTCTTGAAACCCATGAAGCTTCCGTTCATGAACCCTGATTTTAGCTTGTGACTCGTTTTGTTTTTAGAGTTGTTTGGTTTTTGTTTATGACTAGTAAACTTCTTATGGGAATTTATTCTAGTGTTTTTAAGAAGGATAACTAGGGTTTGGAATAGCCATTATTGTGAGTACACATAGCTATTGCCAACATTTTCATCTTGCAATGTTTTTAGATTTATTTACTTAAATTCTAAGTTATTTGGAAGATGATTTTTGCAGTATTAATCTTGATGGTTTTATATATTGCAAATTGTTATGGGATATGTTGTTTACGTCCGTGAACCTTGACTGTCCCAGACTTGTTCAAAAGTTAACTCTATTATGTCATTATGCAAATTGATGGAAGATAGGATGAACTTTTTTTTACAAAGATTAAGTTTATTATATGTCATTGTGCAAATAGTGATGAAAAATAGAATGAATCTTTGATTATTCCGCAGTATTGGTCGTTACCTGATCCACATCTTTGTGTATGTATTGTGCGGCTCCGTAAGTTCTCTTATGTGAGCATGGCCAATTGAATTAATCACAGGTTCTCTTGTAGTTAGTTTAATTGAGATTTTTTGGATACAAATTCATATTCTTATGTAATTTGTTAATGTCCAAAGAAATCCTTATTTTCTTGTGAAAGTAAGATCGCTCTTTTTGTTCTTTCGGGAATGACATTTTATGAGGGAGAGTTCTTAATTGAACTTGTGCTTAATTGCCAAATCTTTGTGGGGAGTGCGGCTGTGGAATATTATAGGGGTTATCTTGTATCTTTATAAATTCCTTGATGAATGCATTTAGTTTCGACTATATGATTGCATCTAAAAAGTTGATATGTACTTTATTTTGGTCATGAAGTGTCTCTATGGAAATTTCATTAGGATCCCACTAGTTTTCATACCTTTGTCAATTTTATTGACAAAAAGGGGGAGAATTAATGTGTAGTTCACACTACAAATACATATGGTTTTCGGATCAATGTAAGGGGGAGTGGTTTTCATGTGAGTTCAAGTATTGACCAAGGAGGAGTGATACATATCACCATAGTATTGTTGTCGAAGTTGTGATACAATTGAACTTTGATGTTGTGTAATAATACTATGACATTGTATAACAATGATTGAGAGCAACTGTTTTCTCATTGTTATAGCTACGGATCTTCGACAACTATGATGCTGATTTGAATACATTTAGAATCATTGGAGTACTTGGAAGTGACGAAGATTTCGAGTAATGTTGAAGAACCAAGGAGATCAAGCATTTGGATGAGAAGCTACAAAGTTTATTTATTTTGTAATCCATATGTATTGATAGTTTTGTCATTAAAATTGACAAAGGGTGAGATTGTTAGAGCACTGCTCGGCCGAACTCGCATGCGTTGCTATCTCAAGCTTGTTTGTCAATATTAGTGATCAAAACTATAATTATTGATTTCTATTCTACTTATAGTGATGTCTCAGACTAGGATAGATTGTGTAGTTTAGCATTAGGCTTCACGGCGTTCATCAATTGAAGATGAATAACTACTAAGGAGAGCTTGTGGAACTTCATCAACAAAAGTTATGTGGATACTAAAAATCATCTATCACTCGGAAAGCTTATTTCTACTCTATCTCCTATATTGAGACAAAAGTCGTATTACTTTATAGTATTCGATTATACACATTTGAGATTTCGAGTTGAGTTTAACTGGCTTACATATTTCTCTATTCCTTGAAATATGTGTTGGCAAGCTTTCGCTTCAACCAAGTTCATCTTATATTCTTGACGAAAGTCAAAAGATGATCATGTGAAAATCGCCGAGTAACATCTTACATGGTTTGTGAGATACAATCATTTGGTGTAGACTTGGAATGTTTCATTACGATTATTTCAATAACTTGAAAATTGCTTTAACGATAATATTATGTGATAAATGAAAAAGTGGGGGTCTAACAAGCACACCCAATATTTCGCTTAGCAATCTGTATGGACTAACTTCAATATACTTTTAAGAGAATCAACTAGACAGTTAGACTCAATCTTAATAAAAATTATATCAAAGAGTTATATCTCAATTTCTCGATTCAATCCTTACTCAAACAAATAGGAATTTGCGAGCTTGATTGAATACAAGAGAAATCACTTGGACGGTACCAAAGACCAATTTTCAAGGATAAATCAATTTTAATCAAGAACCAAAGGTTGGATTTACCAGTTGATTGATTCAACGCACATCTGTGATATTTCAATTATATAACAAAATATAATGCGGAAAAGAAATAACACAGACACCATAAGTTTTGTTAACGAGGAAACCGCAAATGCAGAAAAACTCCAGGACCTAGTCCTGATTGAACACAAAGTGTATTAAGCCGCTACAGACACTAGCCTACTACAAACAAATTCGGTCTGGACTGTAGTTAAACCCCAATCAATCTCACACTGATCCAAGGTACAGTTGCGCTCCTTACGTCTCTGATCCCAGCAGGATACTACGCACTTGATTCCCTTAGCTGATCTCACCCACAACTAAGAGTTGATACGACCCAAAGTCGAAGACTTTAATAAACAAATCTGTATCACACAGAAAAGTCTACGGTAATAGATAAATCTGTCTCCCACAGAAATACCTACAAGTTTTGTTCCGTTTTTTTATAAATCAAGGTGAACAGGAACCAATCGATAACCCAGACTTATATACCCGAAGAACAGCCTAGAATTATCAATCACCTCACAATAATATTAATCGACGCGGCGAAAGAAGATATTGTGGAATCACAAACGATGAGACGAAGATGTCTGTGACTACTTTTCTATCTTGCCTATCGGAGAAATTAATCTCAAGCCAATCTTACGATTGTACTCAATCATGATAGAACTAGCGAGATAAGATCACGCAACTACAGAGAAAATAGTTTGGGTTGGCTTCACAATCCCAATGAAGTCTTCAAGTCGTTAACCTACAGGGTCTTGATAGAAACCTAAGGTTAAAGGAGAATCGAGTCTTGCTTATACAACTAGTATCACACAGGAGGTATGGGAATTAGGTTTCCTAGTTACTAGAATTCTCCTTTATATAGTCTTCAAATCAGGGTTTGCAATCAATACTACCTTGGTAACAAAGCATTCAATATTCACCGTTGGATTAAAACCTTATTAGTTTCAAATTAATATCTTTAAACAGTTAGATTGAAATTAGCTTGTTATATACAAATAAAATGTAACTTTGTTTAGGTTTGAGTAACCGTACCTAAACGTGTACACCTAGTTGGTTCAACAATAGTTTACTAATGGTTAGCCATATGAGCACTTTCATATCAACCTTATTCATCTTCACCATAACTAGTTCAAATGACTCAAAAGAACTAGTTAGAAAGTTGTTCAAATGCTTAGATCTCATAGATGTATAAAAGATACAATCGAAGCAAAAACAGTTTTGATTCACTCGAATCGGTTCATGAACATTATAGTCGCAGTTTGCAAAGATTGCATTCCTTAATTTATAAATGTCTTAGTTCACGAATAAACCGTTTTTAGAAAATAACCCACTTAAGTACGCATACGGGTACGCATACTTAAGTACCTGTACTGATCATGTTTTCAGTTCATAAACTCCAGCATAAATTCACGGGATGTGAACTTCCGACAATACGCGTACAGTTACGCGGACTTAGCTCTGGTCATCCTAAACTAGTAAACTACGCATACTTTGGTTCAAGGATTTTGGACTTACACAAGTATGAGTTCACATACAATGTTTATATCCAAACATGGTTATACATTCTAAACTCTCATTTCAATCATTGTAACATTCTTAGAGGATGTTATATAGTTGTTATTCACAAACTATTTTTTATCAAAGCGATTTTCAAGAGATTGAAATAATCAACATGACTTTCGTCACGAGTAAAGATGAACTTGGCCAAAGCGAAAGCTTACCAACACATATTTTGAGAAATAGATAAGCGAGATACACTCGGCTCGAAATAGCAAATGTATATAATCGAAGTCTATATAGCAATACGACTTTTGTCTCAAGATAGGAAATAGAGTAGATAAACTTTTGAGTGATAGATAAGTTCAAGTCTCCACATACATTTTTTTCGATGAAGATCCACCAGTTCCTTGAGTAGTTCTTCGTCTTTGCATGCTGAACACCGTGGAGTCTAGAGCTCAACTACACTTTCTATCCAAGTCCGAGACTTAGCTATAAGTAGACTAGGAATCAAGACTTATATTTTGGGAAACTAAACTTGACAAACAAGCTTGAGATAGCAACGCTTGCGAGTTCGACCGAGCAGTGCTCTAACAATCTCCCTCTTTGTCAATTTTAGTGACAAAACTATCAATATATAAGGAATAAAAAATAAATAAACTCTGCAGCTTCTCATCCACATGTTTGATCTCCTTGGTTCTTCAACATTACTCAAAAACTTCATCACTTCCAAGTACTCCAATGATTCTAAATGTGTTTAACTCAGCATCAGAGTTGTCGAAGATCCGTATCTATAACAATGAGAAAACAGTTGATCTCAATCATTGTTATACAATGTCAAGCATCAAAGTTCAATTGTATCACAACTTCGATAACAATACTATGATGATATGTATCACTCCTCTTTGTTCAATACTTCATCTCACATGAAAACCACTCCCCCTTACATAATGATCCGAAAACCATATGTATTTGTAGTGTGAACTACACATTAATTCTCCCCCTTTTTGTCAATAAAATTGGCAAAGGTACGAAAACTAGTGGGATCCTAATGAAATTTCCATAGAGACACTTCATGACCAAAAGAAAGTACATATCAACTTTTTAGATGCAATCATGTAGTCGAAACTAAATGCATTTATCAAGGAATTTATAAAGATACAAGACAACCCCTATAATATTCCACAGCCGCACTCCCCACAAAGATTTTGCAATTAAGCACAAGTTCAATTAAGAACTCTCTCCTATAAAATGTCATTCCCTAAAGAACAACAAGAGCGATCTTACTTTCACAAGAAAAGAATGATTTCTTTGGACATTAACAAATTACATAAGAATATGAATTTGTATCCAAAAAATCTCAATTAAAATAACCACAAGAGAACCTACAATTAATTTAATTGGAAATGCTCACATAAGAGAACTTACAGAGCCGCACAGTATTAAATAAAAAAATATGGATTAGGGAAGATCAGTACTGCGGAATAAACAAAGATTCATTCTATTCTTCGTCACCATTTGCACAGTGACATATAATAGACTTAATTTTTGTAAACAAAAGCTCATCCTATCTTCCATCAATAATGACATAATAGGCTTATCTTCTGTTTTTCAAAAGTTCATTCAATCTTTTATCAATACATGCATATCGACATACGAAAGACTTAACTTTTGAACACAGATGGAACAATCATAGTTGATGGACGCAAACACACATATCCATAAAAAATTGCAATATATGAAATCATAAAGATTAATACTGCAAAATCATCTTCCAAATAAACTTTAGAATTTAAATAAATAAATCTAAAAAACATTGCAAGATGAAAACGTTGGACATATTTATGTGTAATCACAATAATGGCTATTCCAAACCCTAGTTATCCTTCTTAAAAACACAAGAATAAAATTCTCACAAGAAGTTTTCTAGACAAAATCAAAGCAGCTCTTAGAGAACATAATTCGAAAAACATTAAGCATGACCAACAACCAGAGATTGAACGTGAACGAGCTCATCAGTTGCTTTCTTCAGTTCGTATTTCAGAAATTCAAGATTCCTTGTTGCGATTCCATGTTGTTCACGTACGACCTCAAAATCTCGAAGAAGATTTCCTACCTGGTGCGATGACATCTGAACTGGTAGTCTGCTTTCATGATCAACATCATGATAGCAGGTTATGAAAAAGGGGTTCTCGTGAAACTCGATAGTCTTGCCCTTCTCAACTTTGTCTTCCTTGTTGCATCCGTCCATTGTGCACACAAAAATTCAGGTGAACTGTTTGACATTTCAGAACGAGTATGTACTAAGGAGGAGCATGATACATATATATATATACGAGTGTTTCATTGGAAACCCTTGGGAAACTCATATATGTTCTGTGCGGGTCAATGTGCACTTGTGGTTTACAAACTTGGTACACAACCGAGAGAGTTGTGGAGCCAAATTTAGAAGAAGTCTTGAAGAACTCAAGGACCCATTCTAAATAGATTGATGACAATCTTAGTTCAAAAGAACATAAGATAATTGTTGATAAACAACAATTGATTGGTCAAGGAAAGTCAATAAACAAGGAATTATTCTCAAGAGTAGACGATCAAAACATTACATCATGTAAAGTACTGGAGCAAGGCTCAACAGTTTTATGATCATCATTACGCAAAGAGATGAAGAAAAAAAAATCAGGAAAAAAAATAACAACGACTACTTTCTCAAGACAAAAAAAAAATTCTTGAGAATTATGAGCATCCTTCCACAATTACAAGAAGGATGCTATATTGAGTAGTCAAGTTGTATTTTGTTGAGCATTTTGCGCAACAAGAATATTGACTTCTTCTCTCTTTACTTCATGAAGATTTTCAGAAAAATTACTAGAATTCGTTGAAGGAGATTTAAACAGAGGAGAACAAGGGATACCTGACACTGCTGCTTTCCTTGCCTTCTTAATGCTCCCTTTGAGTCTGTTTATGCTGATCTTGAGCTCCGAGACTCGAGTATTGTCTGGAGCAGACACTTTGGGTTCAACACCTCCGTCAGGGAGAGTAAAGGAACCTGAACCTTTTTTCTTCCTCCTATGCCTTTTTCTCTTTTCAGAGCAATTTAGGGAGTCAGTTGTCCATCTGGCATTCTTTCTTTTAAGGTTGTAGGTATTTTTTGTCTCAAAATCATAATCAAGAAATGACTTATCACAACATTTCTCTTGATTGCAGACAGTGCCTTTTACTCCAACAAGATGAGAGACAGGTTTAATTACTTCTTTAGACATCCATGTAAGAATGTTATGAAGTTTTTCATTCCTCGGATGAAAACAACATCTTCGTTCAAGGTGTCCTTTATTTCCGCAATAATAGCAGTTAAAGGAATTGTTCTTGACTGTTCTCATGCGAGTAGATTTCGAAGGTGCACAAACTTTGTTCCTAGGAACGTCAGCTGCTGGAAAAGGTTTTTCACATGAAAAGTTGTCATTAGCACTTACAAAATTGATCTTCCTAGTACTTCGAGCGTCTATTCCTTTATATCCCAGACCATGTGTATCACGATGTTCTTTACATGCCCCAAGCATAGAAGATAATTTTGTAGAGATCTAATTGAATCTTTTCAGATTATCTTCCAGTGATTTTACCTTATCAAGGGCAGCAGTGAGATCAGACTCCAAATATTTTTCTCTGGCGAGAAGACTGAGTTCTCTGTTTTTAAAACATTTTTGTTGAGAGTCGTATCTTGTTTCAGATTCTGCAAGTCTTACATTCAACACAAAGAGATTTTGAAGAAGATTATCATATTCAGACATTTTTGAGCGAACATCTTCTTCTCGATCTTTAACGGTAGATTTTAAGAGTTTATATCCACAATCATAACCTTTAAAGAGTTTTCTCAGTTTTCTGTTTTCTTGACAGAGAGGTGCCAAATATTTACTCAAGCAAGTTGTTGAACTTTTTTCTTTCAAAGCGTGGTCAAAGATCTTGATATATTGAGAGACTTCCTCATCAATGCTTTGTCATTCTTCTGCATCATTCTCATATGAAAGATCATCCAACTGTTCATCAAGAGATTTTTCCCAGTTATGGGTAGATTTAGTCAAAAGACCAGACACAAGATTTTTCTTAGATGTTTCAGAATTTTGAAACACATCAGAGTAACTCTGAACTGGTGTTGCGTTATCAGAGATATTATTGTCGTCGATAGAGTCAAATTGCTACAAACAAAGACTTATGAGGTTTTTAAACGTGTTTGCCAGCTCTGATACCAATTGAAAAAGTGGGGGTCTAACAACCACACCCAATATTTCTCTTAGCAATCTGTATGGACTAACTCCAATATACTTTTAAGAGAATCAACTAGACAGTTAGACTCAATCTTAATATAAAGTATATCAAAGAGTTATATCTCAATTTCTCGATTCAATCCTTACTCAAACAAATAGGAATTTGCGAGCTTTATTGAATACAAGAGAAATCACTTGAACGGTACCAAATACCATTGTTCAAGGATCAATCAATTTCAATCAACAACCAAAGGTTGAATTTACCAATTGATCGATTCAACGCACAACCTGTGATATTTCAATTATATAACAAAATATAACGCGGAAAATAAATAACACAGACACCAGAAGTTTTGTTAACGAGGAAACCGCAAATGCAGAAAAACCCCAGGACCTAGTCCAGATTGAACACACACTGTATTAAGCCGCTACAAACACTAGCTACACAAACTAACTTCGGTTTGTATTGTAGTTGAACCCCAATAAATCTCACACTGATCCAAGGTACAGTTGCGCTCCTTACGTCTCTGATCCCAGCAGGATACTACGCACTCCATTCCTTTAGCTGATCTCACCCACAACTGAGAGTTGCTATGACCCAAAGTCGACGACTTTAATAAAAAAATATGTACGTATCACACAGAAAAGTCTGCAGTAATAGATAAATCTGTCTCCCACAAGAATACCTATGAGTTTTGTTCCATATTTTGATAAATCAAGGTAAACATGAACCAATTGATATACCGGACTTATATTCCCGAAGAACAACCTAGAAATATCAATCACCTCACAATAATCTTAATCGACTAGCGAAACAAGATATTGTGGAATCACAAACGATGAGACGAAGATGTTTGTGACTACTTTTCAATCTTGCCGATTGGAGAAATTAATCTCAATCCAATCTTACGATTGTACTCAATCACGATAGAAACAGAAATATCAGATCACGCAACTACAGAGAAAATAGT
Organism: Papaver somniferum; assembly: GCF_003573695.1. NCBI lineage: Eukaryota > Viridiplantae > Streptophyta > Magnoliopsida > Ranunculales > Papaveraceae > Papaver > Papaver somniferum. The sequence goes on along the minus strand of NC_039359.1, from coordinate 174,237,631 downwards.
TGGGTCTGGCTTCACAATCCCAATGAAGTCTTCAAGTCGTTAACCTACAGGGTCTCGATAGAAACTTAAGGTTAAAGGAGAATCATCTCTAGCTTATATAACTAGTATCACACAGGAGGTGTGGAGATTAGGTTTCCCAAATGCTAGAGTTCTCGTTTATATAGTCTTCAAATCAGGGTTTGCAATCAATGCTACCTTGGTAACAAAGCATTAAATATTCACCGTTGGATGTAAACCTGATTATATTCAAGCTAATATCTTTTAACCGTTAGATCGAACTTAGCTTGTTATACACAAATGAAATGTAACTTCATTAGGTTTGAGTAACCGTAACTAAACGTGTACACCTAGTTGGTTCAACAATAGTTAACCAATGGTTAGCCATATGAGCACTTTCATATCAACCTTATTCATCTTCATCAAACTAGTTCAAATGACTCAAAAGGACTAGTTAGAGAGTTGTTCAAATGCTTAGATCTCAATGATGTATAAAAGATACAATCGAAGCAAAAACAGTTTTGTTTCACTCGAATCGGTTCATGAACATTATAGCCACGGTTTGCAAAGATTGCATTCCTTAATTTATAAATATCTTAGTTTACGAATAAACCATTTTTAGAAAATAACCCACTTAAGTACGCATACGGGTATGCATACGTAAGTACCCGGACTGAGCTTGTTTTCAGTTCACAAACTCCAGAAGAAATTCACGGGATGTGAACTTCCGACAGTACGCATACAGGTACGCTGGACTTAGATCCGGTCATCCTAAACCAGTAAAGTACGCATTCATTTGGTTCAAGGATTTTGGACTTACACAAGTATGAGTTCACATACGATGTTTATATCCAAACATGATTATATATTCTAAACTCTCATTTCAATCATTAAAACATTCTTAGAGGATATTATATATTTATTATTCACAAACTATTTTTCATCAAAGCGATTTTCAAGAGATTGAAATAATCAACATGATTTTCTTCACGAGTAAAGATGAACTTGGCCAAAGCGAAAGCTTACCAACACATATTTCGAGAAATAGATAAGAGAGATAAACTCCGCTCGAAATAGCAAATGTGTATAATCGAAGTCTATATAGCAATACAACTTTTGTCTCAAGATAGGAAATAGAGTAGATAGACTTTTGAGTGATAGATAAGTTCAAGTCTCCACATACCTTTTTATCGATAAAGATCCACCAGTTCCTTGAGTAGTTCTTCGTCTTTGTATGATGAATGCCATGGAATCTAGAGCTCAACTATACTTTCTATCCTAGTCCGAGACTTAGCTATAAGTAGACTATAAATCAAGACTTATAGTTTTTGTTAGAGCATTACTCGGTCGAACTCGCAAGCTTTGCTATCTCAAGCTTGTTGTCAAGTTTAGTTTCCAAAACTATAAGTCTTGATTTCTAGTCTACTCATAGCTAAGTCTCGGACTAGGTTAGAAAGTGCAGTTGAGCTCTAGACTCCATAGCGATCATCATACAAAGACGAAGAACTACTCAAAGAACTGGTGGAACTTCATCGACTAAAATGTATATGGAGATCACTTGAACTTATCTATCACTCAAAAGTCTATCTACTATATATCCTATCTTGAGACAAAAGTCATAAATCTATATAGACTATGATTATACACATTTGCTATTTCGAGCCGAGTTTATCTCGCTTATCTATTTCTCGAAGTATGTGTTGGTAAGATTTTTCTTTGGCCAAGTTCATTTTTACTAGTGACGAAAGTCATATTAGTTTCAATTACTTGAAAATCGTTTTGACGAAAAATAGCTTGTGAACAACAACTATATAACGTCCTCTAAGAATGTTTCAATGATTGAAATAAGAGTTTAGAATATAACCTTGAAAGGATATAAACACTGTGTGATAACTCATACGTGTGTAAGTCCTTATTCCTTGAACCAAAGTATGCGTACTTTTCTACTCAGGAAAATCGGAACTGAAGTCCGCGTACTGTCGGAAGTTCACATCCCGTGAATTTCTGCTGGAGTTTGTGAACTGAAAACAAACTTATTCCGGGTACTTAAGTCCGCGTATCAGTATGCGTACTTAAGTGGGTTAGTTTTTAAAAACGATTATTCGTGAACTTAAACTTATATAAACTAAGGAATGCATACTTGCGAACCGTAGCTATAAAGTTCATGAATTAATTCGAGTGAATCAAATCGTTTTTGCTTCAATTGTGTCTTGTATACTTCTATGAGATCTAAGCAATTGAACAACTCTCTAACTAGTTCTCTTGAGTCATTTGAACTAGTTATGGTGAAGATGAATATGGTTGATATGAAAGTGCTCATATGGCTAACCATTTGGTTAACTACTGTTGAACCAACTAAGTGTACATGTTTAGGTACTGTTACACAAACCTAAATAAACGTGCATTTCATTTGTGTATAACAAGCTAAGTTCGATCTAACGGTTGAAAGATATTAGCTTGAATCTAATAAGGTTTTCATTTAACGGTGAATATTGAATGCTTTGTTACCAAGGTAATTTAGATTTCAAACCCTGATTTAAAAGACTATATAAAGGAGAACTATAGCAACTGGGAAACCTAATTCCCACACCTTCTGTGTGATACTAGTTTTATTAGCTAGAGTCGATTCTCCTTTAACCTTAGATTTCTATCGAGACCCTGTAGGTTAACGACTTGAAGACTTCATTGGGATTGTGAAGCCAGACCCAACTAGTTTCTCTGTAGTTCCGTGATCTGATCTTGCTGTTTTTATAGTATTTGAGTACAATCGTAAGATTGGCTTGAGATTGATTTCTCCTATAGGCAAGATATCAAATAAGTCACAAACATCTTCGTCTCATCGTTTGTGATTCCGCAATATCTTCTTTCGCTAGTCGATTAAGATTATTGTGAGTTGATTGATAATTCTAGGCTGTTCTTCGGGAACATAAGTATGGGTTATCAATTGGTTCCTGTTCACCTTGATTTATCAAAAGACATAACAAAAACTCGTAGGTATTTCCGTGGGAGACAGATTTATCTATTACCGTAGACTTTTCTGTGTGATACATATTTGTTTATTAAAGTCTTCGACTTTGGGTCGTAGCAACTCTTGGTTGTGGGTGTGATCATCTAAGGGAATCAAGTGCGTAGTATCCTGCTGGGATCAGAGATGTAAGGAGCGCAACTGTACCTTGGATCAGTGTGAGATTGATTGGGGTTCAACTACAGTCCAGACCGAAGTTAGTTTGTAGTAGGCTAGTGTCTGTAGCTGCTTAATACACTGTGTGTTCAATCTAGACTAGGTCCCGGTTTTTTTTTGCATTTTCGGTTTCCTCGTTAATAAAACTTCTGGTGTCTGCGTTATTTCTTTTCCGCATTATATTTGGTTATATAATTGAAATATCATAGGTTGTGCGTTGAATCGATCAATTGGGAAATCCAACCTTTGGTTGTTGATTGAAATTGTTTGATCCTTGAACATTGGTCCTTGGTACCGTTCAAGTGATTTCTCTTGTATTCAATTAGACTCGAAGATTTCTATTTGCTTGAGTAAGTATTAAATCGAGAAAGTGAGATATAACTCTTCGATATACTTTCATTAAGATTGAGTCTGACTGTCTAGTTGATTCTCTTAAAAGTATATTAGAGTTTGTCCATACAGATTGCTAAGCGAAATATTGGTTGTGGTTGTTAGACCCCCGCTTTTTCAATTGGTATCAGAGCAAGCAAACACGTTTAAGACCTCATAAGTATGTGTTTGTAGCGATCTGATTATGGACGAGTCTATCTATAATGACGTATCTGTTCATATATTACGAGATGATTTTAAAATCTTGGATTCACCGGAGAGGACTGTCATATCTAGGCCAGTATAAACATTCTCTTAATGTAAAACCTGTTGATAGAGATGTTGATGAGGAAGTCTATGAGTATGTGAAGGTTTTGAATTCGTTAGAAAAGAAGAAGATGACAACTTCTCATGTCACTCCTCTTCTGACTCCTCTCTGTCGAGAAAACAAGAAATTGAGAAGATGTTACGCAGGTGTTTATGTTTCGAATCGTTCTAACGAATCGATCCTCAAGGATTCTGAGGAAAACCTACGTATGAAGTCACTTGGATGTGATAATCTCTATCAAAAGTATTTTTTGAAGAGAAACTTGCAGAATCTGAAGCAAGGATTAACTCCATGCAAACAAGTTTTGACGACAGCTAAAGCGCTTATCTCGCTCGAGAAAAGCGCCTTGAGGCTAATTTAACTGTTGCTCTTGATAAAATCAAGATGTTAGAAGATGACCTGAAAAAGTTCAATACTAGTTCAAGCAAATTAACCACTATGCTAGGAGAAAGTAAAAATCATCGTGATACACGAGGATTGGGCTATAAGGGAATAGATGCTCCAAGTACTAGCAAAGAGGTAAAATTTGTCAAGGCTAGTGATGCTTCTCAACAAAAGGTTTCCACTGATGGAAAAAGTGAAATACCTTCACCGGAATTTAAGGTTCGAAAGAGCAAAGTATATCAACCTCCAAAGTCAGCACACATGGATCGAGGTAAGAACATTCCTTATGTTTGTCACTATTGAAAAAAATAAAGGTTACCTGGAAAGAAGATGTCGTTTTCGTATAAGGAATGAGAAACTTCATGATGTTCTTGTTTGGGATCACAAGAAGTTGTGAAACCAAGATCATATGTTAAGACTAATCCCCTTAATGCTATAGGTTGTAACTGTTCAACCTTTAGGCAAAGAAATCAGTGTTGTGATAAATCTAGATTTGCCTATAAACGTCATACGAATCCTTTTCACAATCGTAATGGTTATCAAAAGGATAAATTCGTAAAGACTAAGACAAGATCCGATGCTCCCAATTGGAGAAAGACTAACTTGCAAAAGAATAGTCAATCCAATTATCTTCCGAGAAATCTTGAAGAGAGTAATGGGAAGAAGGTTCCGGTTGTTCCTAAACGCACTCAGAAATGGGTACCAAAGAAATCCAATGATGCTTTGAGTGTGAAAAGGAATGATCTTCCAGAAAATTCCATGACTATGGAGAAGGCAGTATCCATGATGTTGGAACTTAACAAGTTTTTTGGAAAAATGGAATTGGATGTGAAAGGTTCTAAAAGTGATCTCTTTCATGATAATCCAAAGGTCACTTGTGGTGATCAATACATTTTACAACCCAACGCAACTTGATTTTGTTGTAAGTGCATCCTCACCAAGGAATGCCCTGCTATGTATACGGTGAGGGAAGCACGAGAATTGGGGCACATAGATTATGTTCGGTAAGGCCGTAGAATTCGACTGGATTCTTCTAAAAAGGTATGTCTATAAACCTGAGAAAGATTTATGTTTTTATTTTCTTAGAGTACTTATAATGATCCATGTACCTTGCTTATTGTTCATTTCTACCTAACTTGATATGTGTTTAAGGTTCTTAAAATTTTAGGTTTGAAAATAGTAGTTCGGGATGTTTGGACTTCATGGTACACCTACGTGGTATGCATAAAATAATTTAAAATCAAAATCCAAGGGTTTAAGTACGCATGACCGTTTGCATACCCTTCCAGGTCATGAAAATTCGTTTGCAAACCGGTATGCATACTTAACGTCTATATTCGGTAAACTTGTTTTGGCAGTAACTTCTTCGTCCGAACTCGGAATGACCTCATTATTTTTGCATTATCTTCCTATTTGAATTATCTTCGAAATAGAGATGAGAAACCTTGAATTTGGATGAGTTAATATTGGTATTTGTCCCATATCTTATTTTTGAGTGTTTTGCTCCTTTTAGTCGTACTTGTTCCACTTCTCTTGGACTTGGGAACTTGGATTCTTGGAGTAATACTATTCTAATATAATTTGTAGCTTTTACAAGAATGTTGTTGGCGAATCACAAAGAAGGAATTTCAAGAATGGTCAGTAATACGTATTGCTATAGGATTCTTGAATGTTCACATTCATTCTTTTTGAACTATGGTGCATGGTTGTTAATGACTTTGTATGTTCTTCTTTGTTAAGAAAATATTTTTATACGCGTTTGGTAGATATTATTGGTGTAAATCCGGGCGAAAAAGATTGGTTCTACCCTCTAAGGACAAATCATCTTATATGTGCATTATGAGTTTGTCTTGATACCCTAGGAAACTTCTTATGAGAATTTATCCTTGTTTTTGAGAAGAATAACTAGGGTTTGGAATAGCCATTATTGTGAGTACACATATCTATGTCCAACGATTTTCATCTTCAATGTTTTTAGATTTATTTGTTTAAATTCTAAGTTATTTGGAAGATGATTTTTACAATTTTAATCTTTATGATTTTATACATTTCAAATTGTTATGGGATATGTTTTTTACGTCTGTGAACCTGTGATTGTCCCATATTTGTTCAAAAGTTATTTCTATTATATGTCGGTATGAAAGTATTGATAAAAGATAGAATAAATTTTTGACAAACAAAAGTTATGCCTTTTATGTCATTATCCAAATATTGATGGAAGAAAGGATGAAGTTTTGTTGACAAGAATTGTCTATATTATGTCATTGTTCAAATGGTGATGGAAAATAGAGTGATTTCTTGTTTATTCCGCAGTATTGATCTTCCCGGATCCACATCTTTGTGTTTTTACTGTGTTGCTCCGTAAGTTCTCTTATGTCGAGCATGTGCAATTGAATTGATCATCTTGTATGGTTAATTCTATTGATTTTTTGGATATAAATTCATGTTTTCATGTGATTTGGTTATATCCATAGAAATCCTTCTTTTCTTGTAAAAGCAAGGCCGCCTTTGTTGTTCTCTCAGGAATGACATTTTATGGGGGAGAGTTCTTAATTGAACTTGTGCTTAATTTCCAAATCTTTGTGGGGAGTGCGGCTGTGGAATATTATAGGGGTTATCTTGTATCTTTATAAACTCCTTGATGAATGCATTTATCTTCGGCTATATGATGGCATCTAAAAATTTGATATGTGCTTTTTTTGTCATTAAATGTCTCTATAGAAATTTCATTAGGATCCCACTAGTTTTCGTACCTTTGCCAATTTTATTGACAAAAATAGGGAGAATTAATGTGTAGTTCACACTACAAATACATATGGTTTTCGGATCATTATGTAAGGGGGAGTGGTTTCCATGTGAGATGGAGTATTGACTAAGGGGGAGTGATATGTATCACCATAGTATTGTTGTCGAAGTTGTGATACAATTAAACTTTGATGCTGTGTAATAATACTATGACACCGTGTAACAATGATTGAGAACTCTATTTTTCTCATTGTTATAGCTACGGATTTTCAACAACGATGATGCTAAACTTACAACCTTTGGAATTATTGGAGTACTTGGAAATGACGAAGATTTCGAGTAATGTTGAAGAAACAAGGAGATCATGTATGTGGAAGAGAAGCTACAAAAGTTTATTTAATTATATTGTATTCCATATGTATTGATAGTTTTGTCAGTAAAATTGACAAAGGGGAAGATTGTTAGAGCACTGCTAGGTCGAACTCGCAAGCGTTGCTATCTCAAGCTTGTTGTCAAGTTTAGTTTTCAAAACTGTAAGTCTTGATTTCTATTCTACTCATAGCTAAGTATCGGACTAGGATAGAAAGTGTAGTTGAGCTCTAGACTCCATGGCGATCACCATACAAAGACGAAGAACTACTCAAGGAACTGGTGGAACTTCATCGACTAAAAGGTATGTGGAGACTTGAACTTATATATCACTCAAAAGTATATCTACTCTATATCCTATCTTGAGAAAAAATTCGTATTGCTATATAGACTATGATTATACACATTTGCTATTTCGAACCGAGTTTATCTCGCTTATCTATTTCTCAAAATATGTGTTGGTAAGCTTTTGCTTTGGCCAAGTTCATCTTTACTAGTGACGAAAGTCATATTAGTTTCAATTACTTGAAAACCGCTTTGACGAAAAATAGCTTGTGAACAAATATATAACGTACTCTAAGAATGTTTCAATGATTGAAATGAGAGTTTAGAATATAACCTTGAAAGGATATAAACATTTTGTGATAACTCATACGTGTGTACTTTGCTGCTCAGGAAAACCAGAACTGAAGTACGCGTACTGTCGGAAGTTCACATCCCGTGAATTTCTCCTGGAGTTTGTGAACTGAAAACAAACTTATTCCGGGTACTTAAGTCCGCGTACTAGTATGCGTACTTAAGCGGGTTAGTTTCTAAAAACGATTATTCGTGAACTTAAACTTATATAAACTAAGGAATGCATACTTGCAAACCGTGGCTATAAAGTTCATGAATTAATTCGAGTGATCAAATCGTTTTTGCTTCAATTGTGTCTTGTATACTTCTATGAGATCTAAGAAATTGAACAACTCTCTAACTAGTTCTCTTGAGTTATTTGAACTAGTTATGGTGATGATGAATATGGTTGATATGAAAGTGCTCATATGGCTAACCATTTGGTTAACTACTGTTGAACCAACTAGGTGTACATGTTTAGGTACTGTTACACAAACCTAAATAAACGTGAAATTCATTTGTGTATAACAAGATGAGTTCGATCTAACGGTTGAAAGATATTAGCTTGATTCTAATCAGGTTTTCATCTAACGGTGAATATTGAATGCTTTGTTACCAAGGTTACTTAGATTGCAAACCATGATTTGAAATACTATATAAAGGAGAACTCTAGCAACTGGGAAACCTAATCCCCACACCTTCTGTGTGATACTAGTTGTATTAGCTAGAGTCGATTCTCTTTTAACCTTAGGTTTTTATCGAGACTCTGTAGGTTAACGACTTGAAGACTTCATTGGGATTGTGAATCCAGACCCAACTATTTTCTCTGTAGTTACGTGATCTGATCTTGTTGTTTCTATCGTGTTTGAGTACAATCGTAAGATTGGATTGAGATTGATTTCTTCGATAGGCAAGGTATAAAAAAATTCACAAACATGTTCGTCTCATCATTTGTGATTCCGCAATATCTTTTTTCCCTGGTCGGTTAAGATTATTGTAAGGTGATTGATAATTATAGGCTGTCCTTCGGGAATATAAGTCCGGGTTATCAATTGGTTCATGCTCACCTTGATTTATCAAAAGACGGAACAGAAACTCGTAGGTATTTCTGTGGGAGACAGATTTATCTATTACCGTAGACTTTTCTGTGTGATACAAATTTGTTTATTAAAGTCGTCGACTTTGGGTCGTAGCAACTCTTAGTTGTGGGTGAGATTAGCTAAGGGAATCAAGTGCGTAGTATCCTGATGGGATCAGAGATGTAAGGAGCGCAACTGTACCTTGGATCAGTGTGAGATTGATTGGGGTTCAACTACAGTCTAGACCGAAGTTAGTTTGTAGTAGGCTAGTGTCTGTAGCGGCTTAATACAATGTGTGTTCAATCTGGACTAGGTCCCGGGTTTTCTTTGCATTTGCGGTTTCCTCGTTAACGAAACTTCTGGTGTCTATGTTATTTTTTTTCAGCATTATATTTGGTTATATAATTGAAATATCATAGGTTGTGCATTGAATCGATTAATTGGGAAATCCAACCTTTGGGTGTTGATTGAAATTGATTGATCCTTGAACATTGGTCTTTGGTATCGTTCAAGTGATTTCTCTTGTATTCAATTAGACTCGCAGATTTCTATTTGCTTGAGTAAGTATTGAATCGAGAATTGAGATATAACTCTTTGATATACTTTCATTAAGATTGATTCTGACTGTATAGTTGATTCTCTTAAAAGTATATTGGAGTTTGTCCATATGGATTGTTAAGAGAAATATTGGGTGTGGTTGTTAGACCCCCGCTTTTTCAGTTTTGGCAACTAAACTTGACAAACAAGCTTGAGATAGCAACGCTTTCGAGTTCGACCGAGCAATGCTATAAAAATAACGGCTATTTAAGTATGCGTACACGTTTGCATACTTAAGTGGGTTAATTAGGTTCGGAAATTTCTGATGGGTTTGGAGGTACGCATACCCGTTCGCATACTGGTGAAAACCAAACTTGGTCTGACTACTTAAGTATGCGTACACATTTGCATACTTGAGTGGTTAAAGTTCTAAAATCGGTTGTGATATGAACTACTACATTTATATATTAAGGAATACACTCTTTGCAAACCGTGGATATAATGTTCATGAATTGACTCGAGTGAATCAAACCGATTTTGCTTCAATTGTTTTCTTGTATAATTCTATGAGTATATATCAATTGAACAACTCTATAACTAGTTTCATTTGAGTTATTTGAACTAGTTGTGGTTAAGATGAATAAGGTTGATATGAGAGTGTTCATATAACTAACTTTGGTTAACTACTATTGAGCCAACATAGTGTACACATTTGTACGGTTACTCATACCTAAATGAAGGTACATTTCATTTGTGTATAACAAGCTAAGTTCGATCTAACGGTTGAAAGATATTAGCTTGAATCTAATCATGTTTTCATCTAATGGTGAATATTGAATGCTTTGTTACCAAGGTAACTTAGATTCCAAACCCGGATTTGAAAACTATATAAGGGAGAACTCCAAAAACTGGGAAACCTAATCCCCACACCTTCTGTGTGATACTAATTGCGACTAGAGTCTATTCTCCTTTAACCTTAGGTTTTTCACGAAACCCTGTAGGTTAATGACTTGAAGACTTCATTGGGATTGTGAAGCCAGACCCAACTATTTTCTCTGTAGTTACGTGTTCTGATCTTACTTTTACTATCGTGATTGGGTATTATCTTTTCTAAGATTTTCTTGAGAATTATCTCCGATAGGTAAGATTAAAAGTAGTCATAAACATCTTCGTCTCATCGTTTGTGATTCCACAATATCTTGTTTCGCTTCCATACGATTGAGATTATTGTGAGGTGATTGATAATACTAGGTTGTTCTTCGAGAATATATTTATCAATTGGTTCCTGTGTACCTTGATTTATCAAAAGACGGAACAAAACTCGTAGGTATTTTTGTGGGAGATAGATTTATCTATTCTAATAGACTTTTCTGTGTGAGACAGATTTGTTTATCAAGTCTTCGACTTTGGGTTGTAGCAACTCTTGGTTGTGGGTGAGATCATCTAAGGGAATCAAGTGTGTAGAATCCTGCTGGGGTTCAGAGAAGTAAGGAGCGCAACTGTACATTGATCATTATGATATTGATTAGGGCTCAACTACATTCCATTTCGAACTTCATTGGTAGTAGGCTAGTATCCGTAGCGGCTTAATACAGTGTGGTGTTCAAAGCTGCACTAGGTCCCGAGGTTTTTCTGTATTTGCGGTTTTCTTCGTTAACAAAATTCTGGTGTCTGTGTTATTTTTTTTCCGCATTATATTTTGTTATATAATATAAATATCACAGGTTGTGCGTTAAGATCAATCAATTAGATAATCCAAACTTTGGTTGTTGATATAAATTGATTGACACTTGAACATTGGTCTTTGGTACCGTTCAAGTTATTTCTCTTATTCAACCGGGCTCGCAGATTCCTATTTGCTGATTGCAGATTGAATTGAGGGATTGAGATATAAACTCTTTGATATACTTTTCTCTAGATTGAGTCTGACTGTCTAGTTGATTCTCATGAAAGTATATTGGAGTTTGTCTATTCAGATTGCCGAACGAAAATTGGGTATGGTTGTTAGACCTCTGCTTTTTCAATTGGTATCAGAGCAGGAAAGCACATTTAAGACCTCATAAGTCTGTGTTTGTAGCGATCTGAATATGGACATAAGTGATATCTCTGATAAACGCATCGCCATAAATAAAAGTTATGTTTCTATGAAATCTATTAAAGAGAAAGATTTGTCAATCTCAAATATAGATGAACCCAGTGTTCCAACGAAACAGACTTCCATTGACAAGTGTTAACCAGATCACCTTACTGATGAGTCTCACTCTGAAGTTAAAAGGGAAGCAGCCAAAGAGAGTGCAGTAATTCTAAAACTTGTTAGAATTCAGGTTGATGATGTCAACTGGTTGAAACACAAAGTCAATGTCCTTGTTGGTATGGTAAATGAGTGTGACTCTCTTCTAAAGGTCCTTCGAGAGGAAAACCCCTCAGTCTGTGATCATAACCTAAGTTAAGATCGATTGAAATCATAATTCAGGCATTGTGATTAGTTATACCAAGATACATAACCTAAGTTAAGATCGTAACTAACATCTCACACATATTGGTCATCCAAAGATTTGCAATGAATAGCCGGACCAATAAGCCTAATGATTTCCCTTTCGATTCACGAAACAATTTCATGAATGTACTTCCTTTAAAAAATGTAAAATATTATTTCCTAGGATGAAATCTTCACCATATCCCATTCACATAATCATAACAATATATACAAGATTATGTCGATGTCATATGTACGAAGTTCAAAACATAAGCGTTATACTTCGTAGTCTAATTCCCTAATACTATGATCATACTATTATGATCATGTCACATCACTAGAGTATTATACAATATGTATAGTATATACATCTTCGCAGTTATGCTTTCAATATAGCACGAGTTCAAAGATACGTTAGGAATGAAACAGTTCAAGTCAATATTACTAACCTCAAGTGGAAGGATGATGTCGTCGTTGTAGTTCGCTACTTCTTCACATTCTTCAGATCTTCAAAGCAATACTTGAATGTCTTAACAATTCTAGACTTTCTAGTCTAACCTAAACGAAGTTGACTATAGTATTTAATCAAGCGACTATAGATGAGTTTTGATACTAAAATATGACAACCAAACATGACATACCAACACTTGGTGAGTTCAACCGAACTATGCTCTAACAATATCCCCCTTTGTCAATTTTAGTGACAAAACTCTTATTACATATGGATAAATAATTTACAAAAGAATTCATTTTACATACGCTTGATTCCAAGTTTCAACAGCACAATAACCTGCATATATTCAATCAATAAATGTCTTTGTTGACATTTGAATAACAAAATATTTTACTCCCCCTAAAGGTAAGCTAGATAAATATTCAATCCGGACATCTTTGTTATTCCCCTTTTTTTAGAAAGAATTACTACAAGCGATAAAAGTATGTTGTGTAGTAATTTCTCCCCTTGGTCAATGCTTTGCTCTTTTGTTAGATATAACATTTAAGAATAATTGTCCTTTCCTTAATGATAAAAAATCACTTGTTTACTCCATATATTTCTCCCCTTTTTTTCACAAAATGACAAAGTTTCGAGCAAATAAAGGACAAACCGAAAGGATCTTACAAATCTAAAAGACTTGTAAATAACCTATAAGAGTTAAGCACGAAGGTTTCACATACTACTTCAGAAAACCAATATTAAAACCAAAATTACAAAGTAATTTAGTTTCAATATGTTATCAAGGAAACAATTTTTCCCTAATAGTTTAACAAATCGACTAAGAAACTTAATTCCCTTGTTAAACCGATTGTGTATGTACAATCGCGTATTTCGATAAGACCAAAATAAAGATCAGATTTAACTTTATTTCTCTCATCAGGCTCTAATTATTCAAATAATAACTTGGACCTTTCCTTTTAGACAAGATAAACACTAGGTTAGTTAACTAGTTTTTCTTGTCAAGGCATTCGATTAGACTTGAATAACCGAATCCTCCAATTTGATAAGTCTAACTAAGATTAGAATGAACTTAGTTTCTCTTATCCGGAATCAATTGGACTAAACAATTTATCCTGAATTTTTTTAAGCCTAAACAGTGCATACAAACCAAAATAAATTGACTTGCACAATTATTTTCTTAACCGGAAATAATTGAAACAAACATAAACATTATAGCACCGCAATTGCACCGAATTTCGTTAAGAAAAACACTTGATACCAACAATAAATAAGATACGAAACAATAAGCCAAATAAATTGACACCGTTTTTCTTAACTGAAAACAATTGAATCACACACACATCCATACACAATATAATGGAACATATCCATTGTACCGAAATTTTATTAAGTAAAAGAAAAATATATGCAATATAAATAGGATTTTCTTAAACAAGAAAACGATTAACTAACAAATTCGTTACCTCAAATTTCGCATCCTCTTCTCCCCGAAAAGATATATCATTAAGCGCAAGTTCAAATAAGAACTCTCCCCAGTGTGTTGTCATCCTCTCGCAAGAAGAAAAGAAGAACAACAAAAGCAACCTTTACCAAAGAAAGGCTGAAACGGTTTTAACTAATGCATTCCAATAGCAAAAGTTGAAAACCCGAAACACATATGTTATGCTAAACAAAACTCATATAAACACATATTGATTCAACATATTGTGAATTTCACATATGAGTTTCAATCGGAACACCTTATGATCCTTTGATAAAGCCTACCAACATGGGCTAGAACTTAATCCCGCTAAATCAAAAACCCACACAAACCATAAGGGTTACATTATATGAGATCGAATATTAAGGTTAATGAAAAACCGAAATCAGACATCCCATAAACCGAAAACACATAGCAAAAATATAAGTATTCATTCAAAGGCTATGTAGTCAGTAACTATCACAAGAAAAATTATAAAATAATAATTTTATTCATAAATAATGATAGTTTTATTCAGAAATAGACCTTATACATTAATTGAGGTAAATCAAAACATTGATATATATATATATTTAAGAATCTTAAACTTTCTTAGAGTTTCTCGGTTTGCTTTGGAGTCAGATCAGGAGATCTCATAAGATTCCAATCATCTTCAATGATCATTAATCTTGATTCAAGACTCATAAGATTGTTATTGACTTCCTTTACTTCCTATCGTAAATCATTTTTCATGTTCCTTACTTCACATTAAATTAGATCTAATTTTAGTGAAAGATTTTTGAGAAGATAATCATTAAGGGGTGAAATATCTCCATTAGGAACATCTTTATTAAGTTCTGGAGTAGAATCTGAATCACCAGCCGAAGATTCAAGACGAAGTTTCTTGTTAGGAAACAATATAGTCCAGACTTTTTCAACTTTGTGAGAGTTGCAGCTAGAAGAGGTAGACATTCTGTCAGATCTCTATAAAATAAAATGTAAATCTCATTTTCTTATAAATAAGAGAAGTTTTTCTCACAATATTTGAGAATATTATTTCATTTATTTACATTAACCGAAAATTCATTTAGAAATATTTTTACTAAAATATTTACATGCATATCCTTACTGTTTATTTTTGAAGATAAATAATAAGGATTTATGTTAGTAATATAACCAAGTTAGGTTATCAATTTCGGTTGTTGAATTTTCTTCCCTTAGAAATTTCAACATTCTTACAAATTTGAGAATCTTTTACTTTTGAACCGTTAAGTTCTTTTCTCAAATCCGAGACAAAATCTTGGTATTTAAAAATCACATCATTCAATTTCCTAAGCTGATTCTCTGAGGTGATTTTCAATTTGATCTTAGATCTTGCCTTTTTAGATTGACAGAGTTTTTTTCTGTGAGATACTAGAGCATTGTTTTTGATAGTGCCTCCATTGTCTGCATCAGAAACACAGTCCAGATTTATTTCGATTACAACCCTTAGGTTGGATAGGTTTATTCAACCTTTTCTTATTATCAATTTTTGATATATTCGCATCAAGATTTGATTTACAAGAACAACCAAGTGTATTTCTCAATTTGGAATTATCTACCTTTAACTTTATGATTTCATCTTGACAACAGTTGATGTCATTGATGAGTTTAGATACTTGTTCTTTATCAGAACATAGCGAGAGTTCGTATTTCACAAGACGCTTGTTAATTTTTTATTTATCATTCAGAAAACTTAGTCTGATTTGATCAAGCGATGATTTTATTCCTTTGATTTCAGATTCAAGAGACTGAATTCTTTTATCTTGACAAAGAAACTCTTGTTGAAAGACTTTAGAAGTGAACACTTCTTGAGTATCTAACGTTAAAAGTATTTCTGAATCGTAGACTTCTGTAATGGTTGCAATATGGTCTATCATACAGTCTTGGTTATCCTCGTCAGGGGAATAATCAAGAGTAGCAGTGTATGCATTTCTCTTCCATCGAATATCCTTAGTAGGACAGTCTTGAGAAATATGACCAAAGCCTTGACATTTATAGCATTGAGGAATAATATCATCATCATCCCATGTATCTTCAGTCTTTGGGGTAGAAATATGATTTCTTCTTGATACAGTGAGATTTCTCTTACGATGTCTCAACAATTTCTTGAATCTTTGAGTAATAAGAGACAAATGATGATTTAATTCAGCCTCATTCATCATCTAAAGCTTCATGATCTTTGGAGTTTTCCAGACTCTGAGTCGGCGGATTTTTAACGGATTTGTAAGCCAAGTTTTTGTCTTCCCTCTTTGACAAGCACTCCTGATCAAATGTCTTTAGTTTTCCTACAAGAGAACTTCTTGATAAGGAAGAAAGATCGTTAGCTTCGATGATTGCATGTTTCTTAGACTCATATCTGAATGGCAACGACCTGAGAATTTTGCATATTATATCTTTTCAGAAATAGACTTTCTAAGAGTGAAAGAAGCATTAACTATCTCACAGAGTTTAATATGAAACTCTTCAAAAGTATCATTGTCATCCATTCGAAGGTTTTCCCAATCAGACGTGAGAGTTTGAAGTCTTGCTTTCTTTTCTAATGTGTTATCTTCGAATACGATCTGAAGGTTATTCCAAGCTTCTTTAGAAGTTTGACATGTAGAAACATGATGTTGTAGATCTCGACTTATAGCATGTACGATTGCATTCAAACCATCTGAATTATACTTTGCAAGTTTCTTTTCTTCACTTGTATAATCAGCCAAGCGTTTAAACTCAGTTTTCGATCCTTCTATTTTCGGACGATTATACCCATCAATGACTAATAATCAAGTATTAAAATCGCGTGATTGAAGAAAATATTTCATAGCAGACTTCCATCACAGATAGTTTGTTCCGTCAAATCTTGGCGGTTAACTGATATTGATTCATAAGAACTCGAGTTCATTTCTTATAGGTTGGATCGCACCAAACATAGATTGTTAGATCTTTTCGTGTTTTCCTACTCTGATACCAATTGAAAAGACGAAGGTACCCAAATACACCACAATCTTTTTGTTTCAACCTATAAGTTCTCTACCGAATGTGATCGTCTATGGACAGAGTCGAGACAATACGAAAATTCAATTCACACTTCGTGTGATCGTCTATGGATACGATCGAGACAATATGACAACAAGATAACTTGTGTGACACATGATCGAGATAATACAACAACGAAGTATGTTACTTGATAATAGGTTCGGTAATAAACAAACTCTATAGGATCACTATCAAGTAATGTGGAGTTAAAGTATATGTGTAATTTATTTTATTATAATAAACAATTATAATGCGAAAATCAAAGTAAAAGACACATCAAGATTTTGTTAACGAGGAAACCGCAAATGCAGAAAAGCCCCGGGACCTAGTCCAGTTTTGAATACTCTCAGAATTAAGTCGTTATACAAAATCTAAACCAACTTCGTATAGTTGAGACCAAGCACACTACCCTAGCTACTTAGTTACCTCAGTAACCCTGTGCCTTCGACTTCTAGAGTCACACATGTGATTAACAAGTCCTTTTGATCGTATTCCAAACATCAAAGGAAGAATTTGTTTGGTAACCACTTTAATAAATATTTGCTACAAGATATAGATGAGTTGTTGACAAAGGCTCTTCCGTTTAATTGAATAAACTACTTTGTCTGGTTAGATCAATCTATCCAATAACTACCAAAGTAGTCAAGTTTAGATTCGCACTCAATCAAAATAAATCTCAAAGAGATATGTTGAGAATGCCGATCTCACGCAACTAATTAATCAAATAAATCCAATTCTAGTTGGATCCCAGTCGATCAAGGTTCATGAAAAAGTGGGGGTCTAACAACCACACCCAGTATTTCGCTTAGCAATCTGTATGGACAAACTCCAATATACTTTCAAGAGAATCAACTAGACAGACAGACTCAATCTTAAGAAAAGTACATCCAAGAGTTATATCTCTATTTCTCAATTCAATCCGCAATCAAACAAATGGGAATTTGCGAGCCCTATTGAATATAAGAAATAACTTGGACGGTATCAAAAACCAATATTCAAGTGTCAATCAATTTAATTAACAACCAAAGGTTGGATACATAATTGATTGAACTTACCCACAACCTGTGATATTTCAATTATATAAACAAATATAATGCGGAAAAGAAATAACACAGACACCAGAAATTTTGCTAATGAGGAAACCGCAAATGCATAAAAACCCTGGGACCTGGTCCATATTTGAACACCACACTGTATTAAGCCGCTACAAACACTAGCATACTCCAAGTTAACTTCGGACTGGAATGTAGTTGAGCCCTAACCAATCTCACACTGATGAAGGTACAGTCGTGTTCTTTACGCCTCTAGAACCATACCGGATTATGCGCACTTGTAGATGGTGGATTTTCGACAAGGGCTAAAATCGTAAACCCATAATTATACGTACTTCTGATCCAGCAATCAGATGAGTATTGAGTCTCATGTCTCTCATCAAAGCATGAAAGCTCATGCCACAAGAATCTCTGACCGAGAATACTGTCTCTCAGAGTATATGCAGATATGTAGTCTCTCAGCTGAGGCAACGACATATCTCATGAATACTGAGCAATTTCAGTAGTTACTTTCATATAGAATCGCAAGATTAGACGGCTCCTAGACATCTTGCCTACTAGTATAGAGCAATAACGTCTTCAGGATGTAACAATGTTTTCCCTGACTATATAGAAGAAATATGAAGCTTCAACAAGCTCATATCACTCATTTCCTCCTGAATAATTAATGCTCCTAGATGACCGTACTAGTATAGAGCCATCAATTAATTATTCCTAAATCATTAGATTCATTCACTGAATCCTTGAAACATATTATACGTTATTCATAATATTTCGTTACTTCAATTCATGGTTTTCCCAGCAAAACTCCATGGGTTAGTAATAAATATTCAACGTACGGGCATCTGATCTACCTTCGAGTAAGCCCCGACCAAAATGATGCAAGTGTACTTAAGAATAATGCACTGACGAGCACATGAACGCACGAACGAGCATTTCAAAATACGACGGGACTATGAACCTATGCAAAAATAGGAAAGAAAATAATAAATAATAAAATATAAATCAAAGCGCTGGGGGATTGGCCCCATCGGTCGTGCCGTGGCCAACCCCACGCCTAATTGTATATTTTATTATATTTTTTACTATTTTCCTTGATCTCATGAAAATCCCTTCATTTGAACAAATATCCTTCGTTTTAAGGAAACTCCTCAGTTCCATGGTGTTTCCTTCGCATCAAATAAATAATATAAAATTGGAAAAGGTGTCATGGGACCGTGTCTACTAGCTGGCCGGCTATGCCCTATTCATGACCGGTCCCACACCTCATGATTCCTCATTATTTTATTATTATTTCCCTAATCTCATGAAAACTCCTTAATCTCATGGTATTTTTTTCAAACCATGAAAAAATAAGATAAAATTAGGGGAACTCATGGGACCGGGCCCTAGCCGGCTGGTCATGCCCTAGCCGGTCCCAGACACCTTTTATTTTATTATTATTATTTTTATGTTTCCTTGATCCCATGAAATTCTTTGATTTCATGGTATTTCCTTCAAATTATGAAAATTCTTTCAAATCATGGAAATAATACATAAAATTACATAAAATTGGGGAAAACTCACGGGACCGGGCCCTAGCCGGCCGACCATGCCCAAGCTGGTCCCACACGCCCTTATTTTATTATTATTATTTTATTATTTGTTTATTTCATCTCATGGAAACTTTTCACTTCAAGGAAAATTCCTTTATTTCAACAAACTCTCTGGTTTCATGATATTTTCATAAAATCATGAAAAATATAATAAAATTAGGAAAAATACTGCAGGACCGGGCTTATTGGCCGTCCGACCATGCCTTGGCCATATCCGGTCCCACACTTCATGATTCCTTAATTTTATTATTATTTTCCTTCATCTCATGAAGTTTTTCTCAGTTTCAGCAAAAATCCGTGACTTCTTCATATTTTCCAAAATGATTGCTCAAACGCACATCAGAAAATATCAAAATTCTCAGGACTGAGACACGAACACTTTGGTGATGCGAGCATATTACCTTGACCGACCAAGGTTGGCTCCTTGGCTTGCAAGTGGCCGGTCCCACATATTTTCACCATTTGACCTAATTTTTTCATATTAGGTTCAAACTCTTCTAAATAATTTTGGAACTTTAAAAAATGATCGACATTCGATCCCGTGACCACCCAGGGCCGGTTTTATGACCTCTTG
Organism: Papaver somniferum; assembly: GCF_003573695.1. NCBI lineage: Eukaryota > Viridiplantae > Streptophyta > Magnoliopsida > Ranunculales > Papaveraceae > Papaver > Papaver somniferum. The sequence goes on along the minus strand of NC_039359.1, from coordinate 174,217,351 downwards.
GTCGGTCCCTCATCCCGTCATAATTAATTAGGTTTTATCACCTAAGGCTCAGACGAGTATTATTTTAATAAATGATTAAACCGACATTTAATCATCTTTTCTTCAATGTCTTAAAGGGACTTTGATATTTTGCTCACTAGAGCATCTGAGCGCTACATGGTTGATTCATCATCCCATGTAGCCGGTCCCTCCTTCATTCCGTGGTTAATTTTCAATAAACCATCAATTGATCGAATTAGGGTTTTGAGTCTAAGGTTCATAATCCCAGATTCAAACGCTAATAATTTACGTTGATCTCATGATCAACATTTTATTAATTATACTCGGTCCAGCCTCCAGTATCTTAATTTAATATTTTATCTGGTCACGCTACCAATTATCCATCAAACGAGCAACAATTGCTCAGATGAGCAATATTTTCTCAAACCAAGGAATATTGGTTCAACTCTCAATATTCAACAATTCATCGAATGAGCAATATTTTCTCACCTTAACTATCGGTGTTTACTTGAGAATTATACCTCTGTCTCAACATACATGTTCAATTCATGAAATTCAGAACATTTTCAAATCATGTTCAACTCAGCAATACATGGACTCATCGTTCCATGAAGTCATGAAGTCATCAACTGACTAACTAAATACATGTCTGCCTTGCAAACTCCACAATCACGAGACATCAATCGTGTCACATTAGGGGATATTAACTAGGGTCTTGGTCTGGCGGTCTACGGCACGTGTGTTCATACACACAATGAGAATGTGAGCAGCCTGCAATCAGTTGAAGGAGTTAACAAAGTAGTGGATGGAAAATCGACCAAGTCTCCACACGTTGAGCAACTGGTTTTAACACACGGTTTCCATTTCTCCACTTTTGATTCCATCAACTATCACAGTTCATGGGATCATGGTGTTTACAATTCTAACAATATAAATAAATCTCTGAATCATGATTGAAGGACAAGACAATCTTACGTCAAACAGACAACACAAGATTAACAACTCAACGTCTGAGAAATTACTCTCAACAGAGCAAATTCAATCATTCAGAACTTATCTTATTTTCAGAATACACAACACACCCACAATCTTCGATTACCATTGATCTCACACATTTCTCAGCTTCCCTCCTACAGATCGACCCATCCTCTCTTGTGACCGAATTTACTCTGGAACGGCCATTGTCTTGGTTTAGGCCAGAGTACTACAGATTGATCTCTCGAATTCAAAGCACTCCCTTTTTGCAGTGCATCTGTGTGAGGTTTGACAGTTTGCTCGGTTCAAGGAGTTTCCTCCACACGGTCGTCTCCCCAATTCCGTACAAACCAGCAACTCGTTTTGCCCCATCTACAACACTTGATTATCTTAGCTGATCTCATCCACAACTAAGAGTTGGTACGACCCAAATTCGAAGACTTGATAAACCAATTTGTCTCATACAAAAAAATCTATTGAATAGATAAATCTATCTCCCACAGATATACTTATGAGTTTTGTTCCGTCTTTTGATAAATCAAGGTGAACAAGAACCAATTGATACACCAGACTTATATTCCCGAAGAACATCCTAGTAATATCAATCACCTCACAATAATGGTAGCGAAACAAGATATTGTGGAATCACAAACGATGAGACGAAGATGTTTGTGACTACTTTTTATCTTGCCTATCAGAGATTAAATCTCGAGCAAATCTTAGAGAAGATAATACTCAATCAATATAGAAAACAACAAGATCAGAACACGCAACTACAGAGAAAATAGTTGGGTCTGGCTTCATAATCCCAATGAAGTCTTCAAGTCGTTAACCTACTGGGTTTTGGAAAACCTAAGGTTAAAGGAGAATCAACTCTAGTTGCAACTAGTATCACACAGGAGGTGCGGGATTAGGCTTCCCAGTTGCTAGAGTTCTCCCTTATATAGTCTTCAAATCAGGGTTTGCAATCAACGCTACCTTGGTAACAAAGTATTCAATATTCACCGTTAGATGAAAACCTGATTAGACTCAAGCTAATATCTTTCAACTGTTAGATCGAACTTAGCTTATTACACACAGATGAAAAGTGACTTAATTTAGATATGAGTAACCAGAATAACCTAAAATTAGCAACATTTTATTCTTGTTGCTAAACTTTTGTTTCACAATAGCTTTCTTCTGTTGCGACTGCCATTGCTAACCGAAATTAGCAACAGAGTTAGAGTTGTCGCGAAAAACTGCGACAGGGTGTTTAGCAATGGCAAAAATCTTTTGCAAGCCCGGTCAGCAACAAGTTTAAGCTGTTGCTAAAAGTTAAATTTGGTGTAGTCGAAATTGATGGTCAATAGTTATGCTCTTTACAAAAATTTATTCATCTCTGGAACCCTAACCCTTCTCTGAAGCTGATTCTTCATTCGATCCATCAAAACCACCACCAACCTCATCTCCTGCTCATAAATTCATTACCAACAACTCATTATTATTTTTCAAACCCTAAAAATTAAAACTTTCTCATCAACAAAATCATATCCCTTTTCTTTAAGCAAACTTATTTTTGTTTTGATTTCTTGAATAAGTTTTGGCGAATATTCAATCTGTCACTGCTATTACTGTAGATGATTTGAAATTTCTCGGTATATCAATTCTTAACTTGGGGATTTTTCGTTCGTTAGTGGAGAAATTAGAGTTCTTGTTGTTAGAAACTTAGAATGCCCATGAATGATGTTTTTAATGATATTACAGAATTCAAGAAAGAAGTATTTGAGAAAGTTCAGTTAGAGCTTAATCAATTTGGGCTACTGATTGGTGCTGTTGTTACTAATTAAGCTTTTTGAAACCCTCAGGGAAGCTAATACTAAATTGGGTCTTGCACTTGAGTCTAAGAAGTTGAATGCTGAGTATCTTAGTAAAGTAAATGTGATGTACTATGGTTCTATTTCAAGAGTGGAGCTGGTTCTACAAGTGCAAATGCTGGTAAGAACCTGGATCTGTTCAGCTAAAATAATTTGGCAGGCTTAGCAACCACATAAGCCATTAGTACTTGCAATTGCCATTTTCGTGAAACAATGTGAGTCCGCCTAAAATTTTGCAGGCGCCTTTTATTTATTTATTAATTTATTTTTAATGCCCTAAACTAGTGGTTTTTAGACTACATCCAAACTCCTTAAATTGACACGATTTATATTGGCTGATACCAGATTACTGGGGCTGATACCATTCCATATAGGATAAAATAATATTGAGCGATCCTGACCGTTGGATCGGTTAAATGGTATCACCTCGTAATAATGTTGGTATCAGCCTCTATAAATCATGTAAATTGGTATGGATTTCAGCAACTGGAGAGGATTGCAGCGCCTTTCACATGGTCAAAAGTACCACCGTCAGATGATATTACCTTGAAGCCAAAGAAATCCGCCCTACATTTTAATCGCGCGGATTCAACTTCCCCTTTCTAACTTGCCACGAAAGAATTCAACACATTTAAGAACCCGATTCACAACCCGATTTACAAGGGTTTATAATTCCCGATCTGAATTTCTTCTTCTCTTCTCATTTGCTAAACCCTTAATCATTCTCTTCAAAACCAATGTCTCTTCTCTGAAACCCCCTTTTCAATTGGACATACTATAAATCCTTGAATCAATGTTTGCATCAAAAATCACTACTTGTGCAGCAGCTTTAACTGTTGCAGCTGCTACTGCTACATTAAATAATCCTGTTTACGCTGATGGAGCTTTCCGATTCTCTCCGTTTTCTTCATCTTCTTCGTCTTCACAGAACAATGGAACAACTGACTCAAAGGATGAAACATCGTCAGTGGATGATGAACCAAAGGGGGGTTTTGACCCTGAGTCGTTAGAGAGTGCGGCTAAAGCTCTTAGAGAGATTAATAATAATCGATACTCTAAAGAGGTTCTTAATTCAAACCTATTCCCTGTTTATCTATTCAATTTGGTCAAAGAGATTCTTATTGGGGTTTTTCTTGTATTGTGTTTTTAGGTTTTTAAAGTGATGAGGATGCAGGAAGCTACCCGTTTAAAAGAATCGGAGGCTGAGAAAGCTGAATTTTTGGCAAGGCAAGCTCAAAATGACATTGTAAGTGTGTTTTTCGGCGTTGCCCAAGTAATCAATGAACTTGAATTTTAGATTTTGGGTTTTGCTTGCTGAGCAATTTTTTCTATTTAGGGATAATCTGAAGATATGTAAGCAACATTGGCAGTTCCTATAATGTTTTAATGCATTAGAATTTCTTTTGTATCGAATTAGTTATCAATCTCTCCTAACAATAATAAGTGGTCCACCTTTGGGCTATAGCTTTGTGGCTTTCTAGTTGTATTACTTGGAGATAAGAACCTAATTAACTTCAGAAAGGGAAGCGTGGAGAAGTTGTGTAAGTTCCCTTGGGTACTTAATTCAATATATTCACCAAGCTGGTGGTTTTTCTGAGATTAGTTAATTTTCTGTCTGTCAAATTATGAAATGATATCTATCTAGGTAGCGTGGTAGTTAAGCTATCTGTTCTCGTCCTGCACTTATCATTCACACCCAGTAGTCGATGGGCAAATACCTGTACATCACTTGATAACCAGTCTCCGGTATAAGGATAAAATTATCCGTTTGAATGGCTTTACAAGGGAAAGGAGAGCAGCTTGAACTCGAGACATAAAGTTAGAGAATTTTGTGTTTGACTTGATATACTCTACACTTTGCATTCAAAAGTTCTTCCTTGATGAAATTTTGTTCTTTGATTTTCGAAGTCCTATTTTTTTACAACTGTGAACTTGCATCTGTAGGAGCGGCAAAGGAAAATGGCTCAAGAACAATTTAACCTATTACAGCAAGATGCGCAAGCAAAAGCACAAATATTGCGCTATGAAGATGAGTTGGCGAGAAAAAGGATGCAGGTTAGAAAAATATTATTTATGTACATTCATTATAAATCTAGGAACTTGATTTCATTATATATTATGAGATTTATAGTATATTAAGTTATTAACGTAGTCATAGAATGATAGAAAGGCCTGTTTAGGTTGTTTAGTTCACAAAAGAATGAGTCAGATGTTTTATAACTGTAGTCGAAATATTCAAACAGATCTCTTGTTTCCATAAAGTACAAATGTAGAAGAGAAGTCGCTGGTTAGATTTTATTAGGCTGACAAGGTTTTTAAAAGATTATACTGCGCCAATAATTTGGTCTGCGCATCGGATCAGAGTCTGAGAGAATATATTCTTTGGAGTCAGGAGTCAGGTGATACTTTATTAGTCCTACTCATCAAGGAAACTACTGATCTTCAACATTAACCGGTGCTTGTTTTTTGAAATTTTTTAAGACTGATCATGAGTCGGGGAGGCGTCACAATGCTGAATTGGTTAGGATGCAAGAGGAATCCGCCGCTAAACAGGAGGACCATAAACGTGCCGCAGAAGAGCAAATCCAAGCTCAGTTACGACGAACTGAGAAAGAGAATGCTGAAATAGAGCGTGAAACAGTAAGATTTAAAATTGAAGAGGAAGCTAAAGGTCGAGCCCTTGAGGAAAGGCTGTCTGAAGATGTTAACAGAAGAATGCTTGTAGAATCTTTGAAGGGTGAAACAGAAAATTGGCTTTCAGCAATAAATACAACTTTTGGTCACATCGAAGGTAGACAACTGGTAACTTACCTTCATTTTGCTATTCTGTTATTTGATGTTCTTTTGTTTACATGATCATGTGAAAGGAATCAAACTGCTTAATGCAATAAACCAAGTTCAGTTGTTACGAGCCAGTGCAGTTTGTTCGAGTTATACTGGATATATGGAACTGTAGTTACCTCCACACGTTCGTTCATTCTGGACAACTTGGCTTGATGAGTTGTTGACCCTTAGATCGATATGTTGTTGAATGCCACAGCAAATTTAAGTAGCATCATCTGCTCCATGAACAGTGCAGACATTCTGCATGTGCTTTGCTAATGTTCATAGTTTGCTTATTCTTGTTGAAAGTGGAAAAGATCCTCTTGATATAATGGTCTCTCAATTCGATTGTAGGAGGTTTCAGGATTTTGTTTACCGACCGGACCAAGTTACTTATGGCTGTTGGAGGAGTTACAGCACTAGCTGCAGGAGTTTATACTACAAGGTGCACCATGCTATGCCTATCATTTTTCCTTAACGTTTTGTTTTATGCTTATTGCTTGTATAATCAATGACTCGTTATTAATAAAAAAAAAACGGATTTTGTGTACTGTATTCTGATACTGGTGATCACTTTCTCTAATACTAAATCTGTTGTAGAATGAGAATATGTATCATTTTTCCTCATCGCCCTGCTTTATGTTTATCAATCACATTATTAATAAATAATAACTTGTTGCCTTGTTGGATTTTATGTTGCTACTGTTATACTGATATTGGTGTATCTAATCCTAATTTTTTTGTAGAGTGAGAAATACTAAGCATTTGTTGACCATACCTATCTGTGGCATGCTTTTGATGATTGGTCCATCAAGAACTTGTCAAATTCGAACTAGTTGATTATCGTGCTTCTTATGCACCATTACTTTTGTACTATAGCCAAAACTACTTCCTCTAACATTACTTGTATTTCGTGCTTTTTTCTGGTTAAGAAAATGTAACCAACGCCGAATAGAGGAGTTTTCACATCTTATTGTTCAGTATTAACCCTGAATTTTCATTTACAATTTCACCAGAAGTCTTACTAATGGGATAAATACACCCTAAGAGGCATTAAATTTATTTTCCTGCATTGACAGAGAAGGTGCAAGAGTAACATGGGGTTACATCAATCGGATATTGGGCCAGCCATCACTTATCCGAGAATCATCAATCGCCAAATACCCGTGGTCAGGGATGGTTACGAGTGGTGTTGGTAAGCTATTTAAGAAAAGTACCACAGCTGGAGGAATGGGCTTCATGCAAAACAAAACCAATTCTGGAAGCATAGTTCTTCACCCTTCACTGCAGAGGCGGATAGAGCAACTTGCCCGGGCCACTGCAAATACCAAGACTCATCAGGCACCATTCCGAAACATGCTTTTCTATGGCCCCCCTGGGACTGGCAAAACCATGGTTGCAAAAGAGATAGCTCGGAAATCTGTAATTATCTACTTTATCCTCAATTATCTGTTCTTCAGATTCCTACCTTGAATTATGAAATGATATAGTTTACACATGTGCACTGAGCTAGGAAGAACACATTATAATATTCTCACTTCTCTTTGGACATTTGCAGGGTCTGGATTATGCCATGATGACAGGAGGAGATGTGGCCCCACTGGGTGCTGAGGCTGTTACCAAAATCCATCAGCTATTTGATTGGGCAAAAAAATCAAACAAAGGCCTCTTACTATTCATAGACGAGGCTGATGCGTTCCTCTGCGAGTAAGTTACATGTCAAAATCACTGTTTAGTGTAGGTTGCTTTCCATTTCTCATAAACCTGCAAGTTCTGTTAGACTCGAATTTACGCCACTTTTCAATCTGGATGAGTTTTGCTTATTATGGGTGGGCAGCTCAAATATAATAGGCAAATTCTTTGCTGCCAAATGTGAGCAGCTTGTTCGAGTATTTGCCAAAGGTTTTGATTTATAGGGTTGGTGGCTTGGTGCCAAGCAATACTCAAATTCATCAGGAAAGTGCGATAGCGGCCTATTCGCCACCGTTCGCTTGAATTGGACGCTTTGAGGAATTTTGGGGTGCCAACAATGCGTCCAAAGAGGTATCCCATAAGAGATGTTCCATTTTAGGTGTATAGGCGCGCGTATACCCTCAATTGGTGGGGTGGCTGGCCTCGTGACTCAGACAACATCTGGCAGATTATAACTTTGGTCAATGTCTCATGCATACCCTTTGGTTTACCCAATTCTGGAGTCAACTTTGATCCTATATTTATTTTTATAATTATCCTCCAGTATTTTGTATTTGCTCAGTCTTTGACCTTTCCTTCTCTTGATGCAGGCGTAATAGTATTCATATGAGTGAAGCTCAGCGTAGTGCACTTAATGCATTGCTCTTTCGAACTGGAGATCAATCACGAGATATTGTTCTTGTACTCGCGACCAACAGACCAGGCGATCTTGACAGTGCTATTACAGACCGTATGGATGAAGTTATTGAATTCCCACTCCCAGGTGTGGAGGAGCGTTTCAAACTATTAAACCTCTACTTGAAAAAGTACCTCGAAACTGAGGACGAGTCAGGTTTAAAACTCCTATTAAAGAAAAAGCCTAAGCAGATTACCGTGAAGGATTTGTCAGAGGATCAGATATGGGAGGCTGCACGTAAGACCGATGGTTTTTCTGGTCGAGAAATAGCAAAACTCGTGGCTAGTATTCAAGCAGCTGTGTATGGACAGTCCGACTGCGCATTGGATTCCCACCTATTCAAGGAGATTGTCGATTATAAAGTAGCTGAACATCACAGGAGGAAAGAACTCGTAGTTTGAAGAGGGCTAGCGAGGGCAAAAAGTGCGTAAAGTTTTTTTTCACAGAATTTAAATTTCTACCTTGGTCCCGGGAATAGTTTAGGGAATGATGCAAAGTTAGAAGTGATATGTTCGATGAATTGCTACTATTTTTTTGTTTGGTGGAGCGAACTGTACCCAGTTCTGCTGAAGTTACCGGGTCATCTCAAAATTCTTGATACGAAATAGTGCAGTTGTTTTTGTATTTGAAATAATTCAAGTTGTCTAATACTGTTAAAACTACTATCTTTTGTCATGGAGGAATGAGACTGTAACTTGAATAATAGCCATTAAAGATCTTACTCTCTCGTCTAATTTGTTTGTCACTGAATGACTCTCAAACTTGCTAAGGATCATGTACTCATTATATTTTAGGAAAATTTGTTGTGGTAAGCAGGTCGATACGGTATATTGCTGTTGTATAGTTGAATTAAAATTGGTTGAGAAATCTGGTTGTTTGTGTGCAACATGAGTTTGGCCGAATCAAGAATGCGTTAATACCAGAACTCCATTGACTAAATATCCTTGTGGTCCTAGACTTGAGCATGTTTCTTGAACTTCCTAATAGGGTTGTGGTCCAACCTTTAAATCGTGTCTCCTACAGAAACAAGCAAACAGAAAACAACAAGACGCTGAAAAGCTCAACGGCTTTGATGTCCCATTAAATCAAAAAGCTTCTTTGACAAGAAGTTACTTCTGTGAAGTTAGACGAAAGGTAGTTAAGGAAACTTTAGAGACCGGTTATCTGGAAGATTGCCTCTCATTTAACTATTCAGATTTCTATCTTTAGTTTGAAGAGAAAAAAATTGAGTCAAACTCTTATTAGGGTTCCATGTAGTATGAGATTATATCTTAAACACGTAGGGTGAAGGATTGAATAGAGAACTTTGATGACTAGTAACATTAATAACACATTTTGGACCTAAGGGTTCCTCTATCTCTCTGATCACATACACTCTTCGGTTTCTCTACACCAACCAATCTATCTACTAGATTTTCATTACAACTCTTTCTTCCTCATAACATGCTTGTTATTATGCATCCAAACTTTAAAAACTTGACGCTTAACACCCACTTCTGCACAAAATTGTTGCACTTCTTGTTCATCTTGTTTCTGAATTCTCCATCCAATCTTCTCCGCAAATTCCAACAATTTGTCTTTCTGTTCTTGAGTGAATTTAGTTCTAAATCGTTTCTTTGATGAACCTGGGTGAGATGATTGCCCAATCCCGCCAAACATATTGTGTTCTTCGCTCGAGGACTCAGCACCGCCGCCGCCCCCAAATGCCATCATCATTGGTTGAATTGGACCTGATGGAGGACTATTTGGCAACCCTAATTGATGAAACTTACTTTGATGTTGTTGTAGTTGTGTTGGTAGGAATGTTGTAGTTGGAGTTGTTAATGGATGATGAGAGTGAGAACGTGGTGGAACCGATCTACTTCCTCTATCGTTCTTGTTACCGGGATAGTAACAATAGTAACAATTTGCACCTAATGATTCTCCATCAACTTGTTTTCTGTGGAAGTTTCTATGACAATCACAAGCTGCACATTTCAAAGCTTCCCTTGTTCCTTCCTCGCCGCTTGGCATGAATTCTCCGCATCCATCAACAACATGCCCACCGATATTCGCTGCGTGATTCTTGAGACATTCGCGGTATCGAATTGTCGTAAGAGATTGCGTTGTTGACCCATCGATAGCGATTGGTGAAGCAACTGGTGGTGTATCAATACCTGCAATCGAAATTGGATCTGGATCCGGCTGGTTGTCAACAGGCACTCGTTGACGATGCTGATGCTGATCTAGAACTTGATTTTGATAGAGATGATGAGCTGAAGTTGATCCATTGTTACTTCTTCTTTCCCCTCCTCCTCTACCACTTGTTGGTGAAAGTAATGTTGTAGTAGCACTAAAAGATGGTAGTTGATCCCTAACAATTGATGGATTATTATTATAAGCTGATGATGATGAACTTGGCATTGATCTTTTATCTGTCCCTCTAAACTCCATCTTGTCCAATTCAATTACGACCAGATTAATACTTCTCTTTTGCTCTCTCTGGTCTGTACACACACTAGCTGCTTCTTCTTTTCAAACTCATAATCTCATTTCATCATCAGATAATTAATCACATTTAACTAACTAAACTACTAACTCCTTTCTATGGGTTTGTGGGTGTTAAACCCATCAAACCCATATTTCTCCTCTAAACCTTTATGCATGTGTAATATATGTTGCAAGTAAGTTTGAAGAGAGCAGCGAATAGAAAAGATATAGAGAGAGGCAGCTTGTTATTGATCAACAAAACATTCTCAAGAATGGATAAAAATAAAATAAAAACTTCCAAGATAAAAAACAAAGTACTGGGTCTTAATATAATACCTTAAACAAATAGATCCCATACGAAAAACATTTGAAACAGTAGAGCCAGAGAGAATAATTAGAGAGTGAGAGGTATGAAGAGAAGGTTAGGGTAGGTGAGTTTAGTTTTTTTCCTACCAACAGTCAAAGCTTAATCTATGTGTTTTGATTGAATGAAGATGATGAGTTAGAGATTAATCAACCGACAGAAACATGTTCTTCCACTTCAAACAGACTGCAGCAAAACATGGTCCCCCCTCCCCTCTTAAACCCTAATTGTATTTGTGTATATTCTACACATAAACCACTAAAAGTGTCTACCCATCAGATCTTTATCATTTTCTGTTGCTGCTTGCCTGTAATCCATCCTGCCCAAGATCATTATCAAAATTTATGAAACCCAGGAATGAATGACTTTAAAAAGTAAACAAAGTACTATAAGTAAGAGAGAAGATCAGAGAACATGTTTTTAAGCTAAGTTAAGCTGCCTGAGATTAGTATTGTAGGCTTGTGGGTTGGGGAAAAATGCAAGTAAATTGTGGTAGGGTGGTCCACAAAATAGAATTTGTCTTTGTTTTTGGTGTCAGTCTCTCTCTCTCTCTCTCTCGAGTCTAAACTCTAAAGCCTTGAAATTATGCGCCTGCTGCACACCTCCTGCAACTCCACTGATGATCATTACTCGCAAAGAAACAGGATGATACATTGATACCTTTCTAAGCTATTAAAGGCATCACTCCATCTTTATGTCTTTGTCCAAAATGCTTTGGTACTTGGTTTTAACTTTTAACTGTGATGAAGTAGTAGTGGTGGTGATGGCGCAGTGTAGTCTATCAGAAAATAAAAGTTTACTGTAATGTAAGGTTGCACCAACCAATGGGAAGTTTACGCGATATCATAAGAAGAGAGGGAGAGAGAAAATGGGCGCGCAGCTTTTTCTTTTCTATCTTTATTTTTACACTGTAGTAAACTACGTAGCAATGCATATGTTTATTATTTATACAGTAAAATCTCCGTATATTAATAAACTCCGTACAATAATAAAAATATTACAGATCCAATTTGAGTCAGTTATAAATAACAATAATTTATGATATTAATATATTTTTTCAGTTCCGTCATAAGGAATTTACCTTCATATATTAATATAATCGTTATTATTGGAAACTTATAGAACTTATTGCATAAAAATTTAAGATGAAATAAAATACTTATAAATAGTTGTTTGAGAAAATGAAATAACTTTTTGGATTGTTATCGCAATTTTTGATTTGCAGATGCGCAAGACCTCATTATTATGAGCACTTTCTTCTTGAAGCCAAACATTTCCTACTTGTCGAGCATATTTAGAGTTTCTTGGCATGAAACTTTTGGTATCTCCGTAATATCATCATCAGGATTACCTGCCTCCCCTTCTTGTTTAATTTCATCGATGATTTCTTCTTCGGTCAAATCATATACGACTACTTGCTCATTTGTATGATTAATGTGGACATCCATATCCATTAGCATTTTACATACTTTGAATTAGCAAAAAAACCCTTTTTTTTGTAAAGCTCCTTATATTGATAAACTCCATATATTAGTAATTTTGTGAAGTCCTAAGGCTATTAATATATGGAGTTTTTAATGTATTTTGAATTTCAAAGATTACTTTGTAGGAGTTTTTTTTTTTTTAAGGTAGGAGTGTATTTTAGATTTCTAAAGGCCTCCCCGAAAATGCGCATGCAATATTTGAGTACACATCATCTACAATGACTACCAGGGCTCTTAGATTTTAACAGCCTCGGTGAAATAATAAAAGCAACATTTAAGTATAAATCACCTGCAATGACTACTAGGGGCTCCTTCCATAAATCATCTTCTGTGACGACTGCATAGTGTTCTGTAAAGCAAACAAAATTGAAAGCCAAAATCTGGTAGATATCTTCAAACTATTCAACTCCACTTCTTGCCAACTAATAAACTTCAATAAGTCAGGAGTTTTCTTCAGCAACAATACTGATAACAACTTAAGTATTTTCATTAGCGACAACATGATAGATCGAATAGACCTGAATGATAAGTATCTCGGATCTCTCTTATTCGCTCATAGAATCAAAATTCTCTCTTTCAAGGCCTGGGTTGATAAACTTAAGCTCAGACATTCTAGCTGGAAAAATGGCCCTCTAAACCCAGCAGGAAGGTACACTCTCATGAGATCTGTCACTTCTAATTGCAGCATCTACCAGATGAACTGTTTCAAGCTTCCATAGCAAACCTGTCAAGAACTCAACAAAATTCAGAGAGATTTCTTCAGGGGAAAAAATATTGGCAACCCAAAAGGCTACCACCCAAAAGCTTGGACTTCAGTTTGCAAGCCAAAAGATTTAGGAGGTCTAGGTTTGTGAATATGGAGCATTTCAAAATGTCATGATCGCAAAAATTGGTTGGCGCTTGGAAAAGACAATGACTCCCTTTGGTACAAACTAATGGATGTTAAGTACCTTCTAGGAAGAAATGTTCTCAACATGAACATTAAACTCAAGATTGATGACTCTTGGATTTGGAAAGGTATTCTGGAGGGAATCAATAACATACAAGAACATTGCAGATAGAGAGTGAGAAATGGAAAACGAATTAACATATGGGATGACAAATGGACTGCATATTACAATAACCTGCTAACAAAGCCTGACAGTCTTCTTATGGTGAATCATCTTCTCTTGGATACTGGGAAATGAAATGTATCCACAACCAATACCTGGTTTAATCCTATTGAAGCCAAGGTTATTACTGACACTGCCACTCACCCAGAAGAGGAGGTTCAGATTTTCTATAAGTTAACAGACTCTGAAAGTTCACTGTAAAATTTCTCTACATAGAAAAAATACACAAAATATATCATGCTGATACTCGATGTCACCTGGAAATGGACAATTTCTCATGTTATCCAAATCTTTCTATGGAAATGCGCCTGTGGAATTCTCCCCACAAATGCAAACACTGCTAGCATCCTGCATTACATTGATTCCATCTGCAAGCTATGCAATAGTGAGGAAGAAACCATGACTCATATCTTCTTAAGTTGTCCACCAGCCACCTCTGTCTGTCAGCAGTTGTTGGGGAAAACCATGGTGAGTTTGAATCTAACACCACTTTCTTGGGTTGGTTCAACTCTTGGTTTGATCCAATCAACAATGGTTCCATAATTAAACAACATCACTGCTCTTAAAATAGAGTGCACCAATTGCAGTATCACATTCTCAACAATTAACTCTATAATAGTGAGGAAGATGTTGATCCTCGAATTGCCCCCCC